>NC_056729.1:1900520999-1900555186 GCF_019279795.1 Protopterus annectens
GTAAATCAGGTCAGTCTGGCATGGTCTTGGATTGGGTACCCTTTATGTGTACCACTGTCTGTAATGTGGCATGGTCTTGGAGTCACTCCTATACCCATGACAAGGAATGTATCTCAAATCTGCTCACATGCTTAGGCTAGCTGATGCTTCCTAAACTATGGTAACCAAAAAAGTTCTAGTAATGGCATTCCTACTACCAGCATGTCACCCACAGCTCTTCCTTGGAAGAGACATAATCGGCTATGCCTTGTTGCTCTTCTTCTCCCCCCGGCCAGCTCCATCTGATTCCCAAGCAACTAACTGACCTCAGATCATCTGAGCCACAGGGCTTTATCACTCTGTGCCAACAGAACTGGCTGCAATGTCAAAGTTTAATGAAGGACTGGGGGAAAAGCTTCATATTACTTTGTTAATAATAATAATAATAATACATGAATCCAAAATGCAATATACTTTATGTACAGATAATAAAGCACATATTAGATCAGATACATTTAATGTGGTATCATGAAAGTTTATTTTTAATTGATAAAATTATTTATTGGTACAAGACTACACATACGACATTACTACCATTGTTGAAATGAGAGATGAAAGACAGCTGTATCTAATTTAACCTGGTATGGCCTGGACTTACCTTCTTGGGGTTTTAAAATGCAGGCTAAAACATTCTCCACCTCCATACTGCCTTTTTAGACAGGGGCAGTACATTGAGGCTACCACAAGTGCAGAAAGTGCTTGTAATCCAAAGAACACATCCAAAAAAAAAAAACACTTGCCAAAAGGAGGTGCAGCTGGAAAGTAATTTTATTATACAAACAAATGAATTGAGCACTTTCATCCCTCTGAATGGGGGACTTCATCAGAATAAAAAAAATTAAGTTTTCTCTGTTTAAAATACCACAATACCTCAAATTATTTGTCCATGAGTAAGCAATAAATATAAAAAGTAATGATCATGTGTTACCCCTTTATTTAAGATATTCCAGAATAAATGTAACTATTTAATTTTTTTTTAAACTTAATACATAAACAATCATTCTACATAAAAAACAAAGTAGTTGTTTAAAAAGTTTTTTTCAATAAACATCTCATAACCTTTATGTAATTTTCTTTATAATCTAGTAGACCTTTCTTTTAACATCAAGATTAAAGAAAAAAAAATCATTCAGTCCAGGTGGGAGTTCAGCAGCAAGCTTTAGCTGCCACTTCAGAATTTATGAACATTTATATGATATTCAAAATAAAAAAGACACTAATGCATTATACAAACATTCCCTTGGTTGTAATGGGTTCAGGAAGTTTAGTTTTGACATATTAGAAACAATATAAGTAGACATCGGTGAGGGGGGGGGGGTTGGAAAAATAAACTCAGCAACAAAGAACTGAAGTATGTAATACGTTTTTAAAAACATTTAAATAGTTAAATTGATTATGTAATATCTTATATAACAAGAGGTACGGACTGCAGAAAAACAAGCCACTCGTCCAAAATGCAGTGAAATAAAACAATTTAATCCAAACCGAAAAGTTAAGCGCTTTCAACTGTACCAACACAGTCTTCTTCAGAACAATTAAATTACATCTGAAATCCCTTTATATACATCACAAATTCAAAAAACCGCCAAAACCTTAAAGCAGCAATGTATGTTAAAGTGTCTGGTGTGTTGAAGTAATTAATACAAAATACAAAAATTTTGTGTGTATACAATATAAATAAACATATAAATTGAATGCTAAAGAATACTATAAAAATACGTAAAATAGTTTTTAAAAATTAATTAAATACTAAAAATGGCTTGATGCTGATGTGGTCATTAATGCCAGGTGTCCTAGTGGCATCTGTGTAAATCTGCCATTTACTTTCACACAGGGTCAAAAGCATTTTCCAATTACCTCCCCTCAAAGAACTATGAACTTGATTAATAATAGTAAAAAGAAATAAATGGTCACTACCTTTTCAAGGATGTGTCTATATAATGCATTATTACTGTCCTGCCTCTGTATTCTATAATAGTGTTAAGTATATGCGTTTTAAGACAACGCTCAGTTTTGCCTATATAATAGGCAGGGCAGGACTTACATGTAGCTAAATATACCACCTGTTTCGAGTTACAATTACCTTTCCTACTCTTAATAGTAGTTTTATTGATATCATGAAGTTGAGTGATGGTATTTTCATTAATATATTTACACTGTTTACAAGATCCACATTTGCGAGTAGCACAATGTCTAATGGCCTCTACTAGTCCAGTGTTAGTTTTTCGTAATAGTCTTTTGAAATTTGCACCTGTCTTGTAAACAATTTTAGGATGTAATTCCCAGTTCTGTCCCATGTTGTGTTCCAAAATACATCCCAATGTCTAAGTAATATTTCTTTGATGAGATATACAGAAGGTGTGTATGTTAAAACACAAACTCTACCAATGGGTTGAGGTCTTTTACCAATCTGACCCTGCCTATTGTCTGTGTTGTGTTGATCCAATTGACCCAATAATGGGCAATATTTGTTACCCCATTCCTTTCTCACGTATTCAGTAATGTCCTTAAGCATGTATTCAGGGTAGGCACGATTTTGGAAAAGGTTGTAAATGTTCATTATTTCCTTCTCAAAAGTCTCAAAAGTTGATGTCATCCTAGCAGCCCTTATACATTGCCCTTTAACAATGTTGCGAAAAATGTGAGGTGGATGGTTACTTGTGTAATATAAATAATCATTTGAAAATGTTGGTTTGCGATATATACTAGTAGAAAATCCATCCTCCTTATGACTGATCAACACATCTAAAAAAGGAATTTGTTGTACCTTAAATTCAAAAGTGAATTTAAGGAAAGTGGTAGATTCGTTTAAGAATTTAATAAATTCATCAATCTTGTCTGTGGGAGCCTTCCATAAAATAAAAATGTCATCCAGGTATCTCACATAAGTTCTATATCTTCATAATATGTACTTGTAAATAGATGTTCCAATTCCCATGACAACATGACAAGGTTGGCGTAAATAGGGGCACAAGATGCCCCCATAGCTACACCCCTTGTCTGTCTAAAAAATTCACCCTGAAAAGCAATGTAGTTGTGGTCTAAAATTAGTGACATCATGTCACAGATTAAACAAATTTTATCCCAACTGTATCCAGAGTAAAGTCTTAAACTATTTGCAAAATATTCGAGGCCTATATCTTTAGGGATACATGAGAATAAGTCAACTACATCTATTGTCAAAAGGGTCAAATTGGCATTCCATTTGTCCCTAGTCAATTTTCTTAGAAAGTCCCACGAATCTTTGACAAGATGTGGTATCTCCAAATAAATGTGTTTTAACCATGTGTCAACAAGGACACCTATATTGTAAGTTTTGGAGTGTGAACCTGCCACAATGGGTCTAAATGGGGGTTGTTCAATGGATTTGTGAATTTTTGGAATTCCGAACATGTTGGCCATAATCGGATAATCTTGTTTTAAAAGTGTAAATATCATTACTAATCCTGTTATCAATGAGGTATTCTTCCAGAGCAAGGTCTGTTCTTTTGTATCCAATGTTAATTTGGTTTATTGAGATGCCTTCGTAGTTAGCAGATCCATGTAATATATTGTGTATACTTGTGTTATACTCTTCGGTGTAATATACAACAACTCCACCCCTTGTCCGGCTTCATGATACGTATGTCCTTATTGAGTATGCACTTTTTAAGACAATTTCTTTCGTCTGTGGTGAGGTTGTCAGCTGAAAAATCACCATGATGTTTCTTGTTGTGGTGTTGCAACCAATATATATCCTTACATACCAATTGTTCATAATTCTTAACTTGTGGATTGGCGTTAGGAATATACGTGCTTTTATTTTTAAGTTTAAAATCTATCACCTCATCCAAATTGTTGTTGGAGGTATCTTTGTTGTCTTTTTTCAATTTATCAAATTGAGCTGCTAAATTTAACCTCCTACAAAACAATTTGACCTCTTTAATGTTGTCCACTAAATTGTTACGGACATTGGGGATGAATTTCATTCCTTTGCTCATAAGACTAAAAAATGCTTCGTCAATGTCCACATCAGTGTAGTTGTAGACATTGAATCCATTATGTGTGTTTAAAATGTTGTTGTTATTGTTGCTATTGTAAGTGGAATTAGTCTTCAATGAAATATTAGTGTCCAGTAAAATGTTGTTGTCCTCTGGGTCATATACCTCCACTTTCTGTGTACTGGTAGCTATTCCTGTACTTTTAATATTTCTATTGGATTTATCAATACTATGACTACTCATCTCCTTTGCTTGCTCCACTCTGAATGTACATTTCTGGCTGGAAAAAAGCGTCCCCCTTGAAAATTTTCATCCCTGTGTGAACCATGACGTTGTTGTCTAGGTTCATAGTTACTTTGTCTAGTATCAAATACTTTGTTAGATGGCCAAACATATGCTCTGTTAGATTTATAGATTTCCAAATCACGTTTCATTTTCCTGTTTTTCCTCTCAAAAATAACGTGTGCATTGTTCTCAGCTATAGTGAACTGTTTCAAATATAATTCTTTCCATACTTCAAAATCATCATGTTTCAAAATATTTTGATTAATACTATCTATTTCATTAGCTAAAGTAATGAGTTTTTCGTCATGATGTTTAATCAATAATCTAATGAAGGAAAAACCAAACCCATCAAATAATTCATTAAATTCATTAATAATATCAGAATCATAAACGGAATTGTATGCAACTCCTAAAGGTAACTTAAAAAATCGAATTCCCTTTGGTACAATATTAGACTGTAAACACTGAGACAAATAGGCAATATCAATTTTTGTGTTTTTAAAAGATAATAATTTTTTACCAAAATCATATATAATATCTTTCAAAGTACTGTGTGTCTGTAAATGCTGTTTCATATTAGAAAATTGACCCCTTTCTGCTTCATTAAAAACATAACAGTCTCCTAAAAATTGTTCTATAAGGCCCTCTTGTGGCTTTTTTTGTATATTACAATTGCAATAATCTTGTGCTGTATTTTCACATTGAACGTAAATGTCTTTGTTAAATTTACTGTCCTTCTTGTCTTTCTTTTCTTTAGTATAATGAACAACATTAGCATAAGAAAAAGTACCTCTTTGCCCTTGTGTGTCTTTACGTTTGTTGTTCCCATACGTTTTAATCCCCAAATGAGATTTGGGACGTGCTCCCATTCTTTCGGCTTCTTGACGTACCTTACAGAAGCTGAAATCAAAAGTAAGGTCTTGTAACGGTGAACCAGTGTGGTTGCCGTCCCTTGTTTGTATGTCCAACACTGGCGGCGAAGCAAACCTTTCAGGCTGAATCTCTAAAGGCTCAGAATTTGAGCTGGAACAGTTAATTTGGATCCCTTCAGTCTGTGCAAACAGTAAAGGCATCTGCCTGTCAGGAGTAGTGAGACCATCTCCGTTACTCTTTTCCGTGACCGGAACCGGTGTGTTAGAACTCTCTGGTAACACGGAAACTAGGTCAATCTCCGAAATTTGTAACACTCTTTCTTTTTTGTTGTTATAGTTACTTGTAAGGTTAGTCAGCAGTGAAAACAACTTATGTACTTCTTTCTGAAGTGCCGCAACATCGGCACGCAAAGTACAAATAGAGTCAACAGAATTTGAATTTTCATAGACGTTCTCACCCACTTTGGACAATGAAGTAGACTGGAAATCCACAGGGTCCGACATCATACGAATGACTGATAGCACCCACAAAAAGAACTCCAACAATATAACAAGAGGTACGGACTGCAGAAAAACAAGCCACTCGTCCAAAATGCAGTGAAATAAAACAATTTAATCCAAACCGAAAAGTTAAGCGCTTTCAACTGTACCAACACAGTCTTCTTCAGAACAATTAAATTACATCTGAAATCCCTTTATATACATCACAAATTCAAAAAACCGCCAAAACCTTAAAGCAGCAAAGTATGTTAAAGTGTCTGGTGTGTTGAAGTAATTAATACAAAATACAAAAATTTTGTGTGTATACAATATAAATAAACATATAAATTGAATGCTAAAGAATACTATAAAATACATAAAATAGTTTTTAAAAATTAATTAAATACTAAAAATGGCTTGATGCTGATGTGGTCATTAATGCCAGGTGTCCTAGTGGCATCTGTGTAAATCTGCCATTTACTTTCACACAGGGCCAAAAGCATTTTCCAATTACCTCCCCTCAAAGAACTATGAACTTGATCAATAATAGTAAAAAGAAATAAATGGTCACTACCTTTTTCAAGGAGGTGTCTATATAATGCATAATTACTGTCCTGCCTCTGTATTCTATAATAGTGTTCGTATATGCGTTTTTTAAGACAACTCTCAGTTTTGCCTATATAATAGGCAGGGCAGGACTTACATGTAGCTAAATATACCACCTGTTTCGAGTTACAATTACCTTTCCTACTCTTAATAGTAGTTTTATTGATATCATGAAGTTGAGTGATGGTATTTTCATTAATATATTTACACTGTTTACAAGATCCACATTAGTAGTAGTCATAGAGTACTCTACTAGAGTACTCATAGTATTGACAAATCCAATAGAAATATTAAAAGTACAGGAATAGCTACCAGTACACAGAAAGTGGAGGTATATGACCCAGAGGACAACAACATTTTACTGGACACTAATATTTCATTGAAGACTAATTCCACTTACAATAGCAACAATAACAACAACATTTTAAACACACATAACGGATTCAATGTCTACAACTACACTGATGTGGACATTGACGAAGCATTTTTTAGTCTTATGAGCAAAGGAATGAAATTCATCCCCAATGTCCGTAACAATTTAGTGGACAACATTAAAGAGGTCAAATTGTTTTGTAGGAGGTTAAATTTAGCAGCTCAATTTGATAAATTGAACAAAGACAACAAAGATACCTCCAACAACAATTTGGATGAGGTGATAGATTTTAAACTTAAAAATAAAAGCACGTATATTCCTAACGCCAATCCACAAGTTAAGAATTACGAACAATTGGTATGTAAGGATATATATTGGTTGCAACACCACAACAAGAAACATCATGGTGATTTTTCAGCTGACAACCTCACCACAGACGAAAGAAATTGTCTTAAAAAGTGCATACACAATAAGGACATACGTATCATGAAGCCGGACAAGGGGGGTGGAGTTGTTGTATATTACACCGAAGAGTATAACACAAGTATACACAATATATTACATGGATCTGGTAACTACGAAGGCATCTCAATAAACCAAATTAACATTGGATACAAAAGAATAGACCTTGCTCTGGAAGAATACCTCATTGATAACAGGATTAGTAATGATATTTACACTTTTTTAAAACAAGATTATCCGATTATGGCCAACATGTTCGGAATTCCAAAAATTCACAAATCCATTGAACAACCCCCATTTAGACCCATTGTGGCAGGTTCACACTCCAAAACTTACAATATAGGTGTCCTTGTTGACACATGGTTAAAACACATTTATTTGGAGATACCACATCTTGTCAAAGATTCTGGCACTTTCTAAGAAAATTGACTAGGGACAAATGGAATGCCAATTTGACCCTTTTGACAATAGATGTAGTTGACTTATTCTCATGTATCCCTAAAGATATAGGCCTCGAATATTTTGCAAATAGTTTAAGACTTTACTCTGGATACAGTTGGGATAAAATTTGTTTAATTTGTGACATGATGTCACTAGTCTTAGACCACAACTACATTGCGTTTCAGGGTGAATTTTTTAGACAGACAATGGGTGTAGCTATGGGGGCATCTTGTGCCCCCATTTATGCTAACCTTGTCATGTTGTCATGGGAATTGGAACATCTATTTACAAGTACATATTATGAGGATATAGAACTTTATGTGAGATACCTGGATGACATTTTTATTTTATGGAAGGCTCCCACAGACAAGATTGATGAATTTATTAAATTCTTAAACGAATCTACCACTTTCCTTAAATTCACTTTTGAATTTAAGGTACAACAAATTCCTTTTTTAGATGTGTTGATCAGTCATAAGGAGGATGGATTTTCTACTAGTATATATCGCAAACCAACATTTTCAAATGATTATTTATATTACACAAGTAACCATCCACCTCACATTTTTTGCAACATTGTTAAAGGGCAATGTATAAGGGCTGCTAGGATGACATCAACTTTTGAGACTTTTGAGAAGGAAATAATGAACATTTACAACCTTTTCCAAAATCGTACTACCCTGAATACATGCTTAAGGACATTACTGAATACGTGAGAAAGGAATGGGGTAACAAATATTGCCCATTATTGGGTCAATTGGATCAACACAACACAGACAATAGGCAGGGTCAGATTGGTAAAAGACCTCAACCCATTGGTAGAGTTTGTGTTTTAACATACACACCTTCTGTATATCTCATCAAAGAAATATTACTTAGACATTGGGATGTATTTTTGGAACACAACATGGGACAGAACTGGGAATTACATCCTAAAATTGTTTACAAGACAGCTCCAAATTTGAAAAGACTATTAGAAAAAACTAACACTGGACTAGTAGAGGCCATTAGACATTGTGCTACTCGCAAATGTGGATCTTGTAAACAGTGTAAATATATTAATGAAAATACCATCACTCAACTTCATGATATCAATAAAACTACTATTAAGAGTAGGAAAGGTAATTGTAACTCGAAACAGGTGGTATATTTAGCTACATGTAAGTCCTGCCCTGCCTATTATATAGGCAAAACTGAGAGTTGTCTTAAAAAACGCATATACGAACACTATTATAGAATACAGAGGCAGGACAGTAATTATGCATTATATAGACACCTCCTTGAAAAAGGTAGTGACCATTTATTTCTTTTTACTATTATTGATCAAGTTCATAGTTCTTTGAGGGGAGGTAATTGGAAAATGCTTTTGGCCCTGTGTGAAAGTAAATGGCAGATTTACACAGATGCCACTAGGACACCTGGCATTAATGACCACATCAGCATCAAGCCATTTTTAGTATTTAATTAATTTTTAAAAACTATTTTATGTATTTTTATAGTATTCTTTAGCATTCAATTTATATGTTTATTTATATTGTATACACACAAAATTTTTGTATTTTGTATTAATTACTTCAACACACCAGACACTTTAACATACTTTGCTGCTTTAAGGTTTTGGCGGTTTTTGAATTTGTGATGTATATAAAGGGATTTCAGATGTAATTTAATTGTTCTGAAGAAGACTGTGTTGGTACAGTTGAAAGCGCTTAACTTTTCGGTTTGGATTAAACTGTTTTATTTCACTGCATTTTGGACGAGTGGCTTGTTTTTCTGCAGTCCGTACCTCTTGTTATATTGTTGGAGTTCTTTTTGTGGGTGCTATTAGTTATCCGTACGATGTCGGACCCTGTGGATTTTCAGTCTACTTCATTGTCCAAAGTGGGTGAGAACACTAATGACAATTCAAACTCTGTTGACTCTATTTGTACTTTGCGTGCCGATGTTGCGGCACTTCAGAAAGAAGTACATAAGTTATTTTCACTGCTGACTAATTTTACTAGTATTTTTAAAAACAAAAATGAGACAGTGTTACAAAATTCGGAGATTGATCTTGTTTCCATGTTACCGGAAAGTATTAACATGCCGGTTCCGGTTACGGAAAAGAGTAACGGAGATGGTCTCACTACTCCTGACAGGCAGATGCCTTTACTGTTTGCACAGACTGAAGGGATCCAAATTAACTGTTCCAGCTCAAATTCTGAGCCTTTAGAGATTCAGCCTGAAAGGTTTGCTTCGCCGCCAGTGTTGGACATACAAACAAGGGACGGCAACCACACTGGTTCACCGTTACAAGATCTTACTTTTGATTTCAGCTTCTGTAAAGCACGTCAAGAAGCTGAAAGAATGGGAGCACGTCCCAAACCTCATTTGGGGATTAAAACGTATGGGAACAACAAACGTAAAGACACACAAGGGCAAAGAGGTACTTTTTCTTATGCTAATGTTGTTCATTATACTAAAGAAAAGAAAGACAAGAAGGACAGTAAATTTAACAAAGACATTTACGTTCAATGTGAAAATACAGCACAAGATTATTGCAATTGTAATATACAAAAAGCCACAAGAGGGCCTTATAGAACAATTTTTAGGAGACTGTTATGTTTTAATGATGCAGAAAGGGGTCAATTTTCTAATATGAAACAGCATTTACAGACACACAGTACTTTGAAAGATATTATATATGATTTTGGTAAAAATTATTATCTTTTAAAAACACAAAATTGATATTGCCTATTTGTCTCAGTGTTTACAGTCTAATATTGTACCAAAGGGAATTCGATTTTTTAAGTTACCTTTAGGAGTTGCATACAATTCCGTTTATGATTCTGATATTATTAATGAATTTAATGAATTATTTGATGGGTTTGGTTTTTCCTTCATTAGATTATTGATTAAACATCATGACGAAAAACTCATTACTTTAGCTAATGAAATAGATAGTATTAATCAAAATATTTTGAAACATGATGATTTTGAAGTATGGAAAGAATTATATTTGAAACAGTTCACTATAGCTGAGAACAATGCACACGTTATTTTTGAGAGGAAAAACAGGAAAATGAAACGTGATTTGGAAATCTATAAATCTAACAGAGCATATGTTTGGCCATCTAACAAAGTATTTGATACTAGACAAAGTAACTATGAACCTAGACAACAACGTCATGGTTCACACAGGGATGAAAATTTTCAAGGGGACGCTTTTTCCAGCCAGAAATGTACATTCAGAGTGGAGCAAGCAAAGGAGATGAGTAGTCATAGTATTGATAAATCCAATAGAAATATTAAAAGTACAGGAATAGCTACCAGTACACAGAAAGTGGAGGTATATGACCCAGAGGACAACAACATTTTACTGGACACTAATATTTCATTGAAGACTAATTCCACTTACAATAGCAACAATAACAACAACATTTTAAACACACATAATGGATTCAATGTCTACAACTACACTGATGTGGACATTGACGAAGCATTTTTTAGTCTTATGAGCAAAGGAATGAAATTCATCCCCAATGTCCGTAACAATTTAGTGGACAACATTAAAGAGGTCAAATTGTTTTGTAGGAGGTTAAATTTAGCAGCTCAATTTGATAAATTGAAAAAAGACAACAAAGATACCTCCAACAACAATTTGGATGAGGTGATAGATTTTAAACTTAAAAATAAAAGCACGTATATTCCTAACGCCAATCCACAAGTTAAGAATTATGAACAATTGGTATGTAAGGATATATATTGGTTGCAACACCACAACAAGAAACATCATGGTGATTTTTCAGCTGACAACCTCACCACAGACGAAAGAAATTGTCTTAAAAAGTGCATACTCAATAAGGACATACGTATCATGAAGCCGGACAAGGGGGGTGGAGTTGTTGTATATTACACCGAAGAGTATAACACAAGTATACACAATATATTACATGGATCTGCTAACTACGAAGGCATCTCAATAAACCAAATTAACATTGGATACAAAAGAACAGACCTTGCTCTGGAAGAATACCTCATTGATAACAGGATTAGTAATGATATTTACACTTTTTTAAAACAAGATTATCCGATTATGGCCAACATGTTCGGAATTCCAAAAATTCACAAATCCATTGAACAACCCCCATTTAGACCCATTGTGGCAGGTTCACACTCCAAAACTTACAATATAGGTGTCCTTGTTGACACATGGTTAAAACACATTTATTTGGAGATACCACATCTTGTCAAAGATTCGTGGGACTTTCTAAGAAAATTGACTAGGGACAAATGGAATGCCAATTTGACCCTTTTGACAATAGATGTAGTTGACTTATTCTCATGTATCCCTAAAGATATAGGCCTCGAATATTTTGCAAATAGTTTAAGACTTTACTCTGGATACAGTTGGGATAAAATTTGTTTAATCTGTGACATGATGTCACTAATTTTAGACCACAACTACATTGCTTTTCAGGGTGAATTTTTTAGACAGACAAGGGGTGTAGCTATGGGGGCATCTTGTGCCCCTATTTACGCCAACCTTGTCATGTTGTCATGGGAATTGGAACATCTATTTACAAGTACATATTATGAGGATATAGAACTTTATGTGAGATACCTGGATGACATTTTTATTTTATGGAAGGCTCCCACAGACAAGATTGATGAATTTATTAAATTCTTAAACGAATCTACCACTTTCCTTAAATTCACTTTTGAATTTAAGGTACAACAAATTCCTTTTTTAGATGTGTTGATCAGTCATAAGGAGGATGGATTTTCTACTAGTATATATCGCAAACCAACATTTTCAAATGATTATTTATATTACACAAGTAACCATCCACCTCACATTTTTCGCAACATTGTTAAAGGGCAATGTATAAGGGCTGCTAGGATGACATCAACTTTTGAGACTTTTGAGAAGGAAATAATGAACATTTACAACCTTTTCCAAAATCGTGCCTACCCTGAATACATGCTTAAGGACATTACTGAATACGTGAGAAAGGAATGGGGTAACAAATATTGCCCATTATTGGGTCAATTGGATCAACACAACACAGACAATAGGCAGGGTCAGATTGGTAAAAGACCTCAACCCATTGGTAGAGTTTGTGTTTTAACATACACACCTTCTGTATATCTCATCAAAGAAATATTACTTAGACATTGGGATGTATTTTTGGAACACAACATGGGACAGAACTGGGAATTACATCCTAAAATTGTTTACAAGACAGCTCCAAATTTGAAAAGACTATTAGAAAAAACTAACACTGGACTAGTAGAGGCCATTAGACATTGTGCTACTCGCAAATGTGGATCTTGTAAACAGTGTAAATATATTAATGAAAATACCATCACTCAACTTCATGATATCAATAAAACTACTATTAAGAGTAGGAAAGGTAATTGTAACTCGAAACAGGTGGTATAT
Organism: Protopterus annectens; assembly: GCF_019279795.1. Classification (NCBI taxonomy): domain Eukaryota; kingdom Metazoa; phylum Chordata; order Ceratodontiformes; family Protopteridae; genus Protopterus; species Protopterus annectens. Next base: position 1,900,533,963 of record NC_056729.1, read on the forward strand.
TTAGCTACATGTAAGTCCTGCCCTGCCTATTATATAGGCAAAACTGAGCGTTGTCTTAAAAAACGCATATACGAACACTATTATAGAATACAGAGGCAGGACAGTAATAATGCATTATATAGACACATCCTTGAAAAAGGTAGTGACCATTTATTTCTTTTTACTATTATTGATCAAGTTCATAGTTCTTTGAGGGGAGGTAATTGGAAAATGCTTTTGGCCCTGTGTGAAAGTAAATGGCAGATTTACACAGATGCCACTAGGACACCTGGCATTAATGACCACATCAGCATCAAGCCATTTTTAGTATTTAATTAATTTTTAAAAACTATTTTATGTATTTTTATAGTATTCTTTAGCATTCAATTTATATGTTTATTTATATTGTATACACACAAAATTTTTGTATTTTGTATTAATTACTTCAACACACCAGACACTTTAACATACATTGCTGCTTTAAGGTTTTGGCGGTTTTTTGAATTTGTGATGTATATAAAGGGATTTCAGATGTAATTTAATTGTTCTGAAGAAGACTGTGTTGGTACAGTTGAAAGCGCTTAACTTTTCGGTTTGGATTAAATTGTTTTATTTCACTGCATTTTGGACGAGTGGCTTGTTTTTCTGCAGTCCGTACCTCTTGTTATATTGTTGGAGTTCTTTTTGTATGTAATATCTTAATTAAAGGGGTAACACATGATCATTACTTTTTATATTCATTGGTTACTCATGGACCAATGATTTGAGGCATTGTGGTATTTTAAACAGAGAACGCTTGAAAGTTGCTTCTGATGAAGTCCACCATTCAGAGGGACAAAAGCGTTCAGTTCATTTGTTTCTGTAATAAAATTACTTTCCAGCTGTACCTCCGTTTGGCAAGTGCATTTTTGGATTTTGGATGAGTTCTTTGCAGTACATTAAGGCTACCAGCCTAGCAAACCAGACTCAAATCTGGCAAATATAGTCTACTGATGCTTTGCCTTAGGGGCATAAATATGAAACTGACCCTTCAAGTTCTTCCTGACTCTAGAAAATGCATATATTTTTTGTGTAAAATTTTCAGAAAGCAAGTTTCAATTTTCTATTATCAGTTCATTAAACCAATTGCTTATTTTTTCTGTACTAAACTTGGTGCCCCTCAATAGTAAACTGTTCCTGTGAAGTCTTATTTTATTATCAACTCATAAATAATTTCTCATAACATAACTGGTAATGGTCAAAGAATATAAGTTTTTGCTGTATTTTATATTCTGATATCATCTATATTTTTGGCAAATGTTCTAGGAATGAATATTGTTAAGGAAAATGTAACATTTATTTGCTTTTCAAATGTCTCTGTTACAGCTCTCCACCTGATAGAGTGGAAGAGTTTTGTTTCAGGTATGTTTATTTATTGTACATTTCTGTAGAGTTCTGCTCGTGTGTTTTTTCTCTTTTTTGAGAATGAGTTGTGGATTTTGTTTTTGCTTTATTACTTTTCAGACTGTAAGCTTTTTTTTTTTTTTTTTTGATTTGCAAAGTCCACGTTTGTTTCAGTTCTGTATCATCTGGTAAAGTACCCCTTTGTAGGGATAGTATAGATACCGTATTACTGATTAAAGTGTGCCTCTAACAGCAAAATTAAGCTCAATCCAGGCAGGCTTGTCTGATAGATTTTAATCTCTGGATATCTGAAATTTAGACTTGCTGTTTTACCCATCCCTGTTCATATCTGTCCTGCATAGTTTCATAGTGATTGTTGGCTAATGACTTTTTTAAGCCCAAACATGCCACCCAACTGTATCTGACAAGTTTTGATATCCTAGGGTTATTTTCAAGAGTATATGTAGTCTTGGGCATGGGTGGGTATTTACACATTGCCTATGTCTAACAGAGACATAGGTGCTAGACCAGGAGTAAATATTCAATTCCCCATTCACTGATCCAAGTTTCACTTGCTCTGAATTAGGGAAGAACTCTGCTTCACAATGATGGGAAGCCTGTTTCAGAGAATTAGTAGTCTCTGAGACATATACTTCTACCTCCAAAATGCCTCATTTATGTTTTTGACAAAGTTTAGGTCACTTGAATGGATAATTCTGATGCTATTTGTTTTGAGAATGTGACACAAATACACGAGAGAGGGTTCAGAGGATGATTTGAAGTCCAGATATAGCTCACCTCTCAGCTGTCTGTAGGAGACTGAGTACAGAGATACAGCTTTGAGGCAGTCCATACAGTACTTGTTGTTTACCCTTTGTATTGTTTGTGTGACGTTGTTGCATATACCTGCACAGGTACATATTGAAAAGGGTGTTATACTCAGTAATTGGTCTGATGAGGGCTGAGTACAGTGGAACAATGGCATGTTTAGACTTAGATGACATACCCTTGTTTATAAGTTGCACAACATGGAATGAGTTCCTTACTACCATTGACACAATGATGGTCAGAGACCAGGTTGCTGTCTACATGCATTCTCAAATCTCTAACCACTGGGTCTACTCTTAGGTGTATATTAAGAATGTGATAGTTTCCAGGTGTAGCCATCTTCCCAAAGGATACTATTATGCATTTCTTGGCATTGAGCTTTAGGCTGTGGTTTTAGTGCCAGTTATTGGTCTGTGTAAGGCTTTCTTGGAGTGAATTTATGTCTTTGAGGGATTTTATGACTGCTGCTAGTTTTCAGTCATTTGCAAACTTGGTCAGCCGGAAGACCTTGATGTTAGCCCTGAGTTCAGAGAAGTAGATTCTGAAAAAGAGCAGCCCCAGCACTGAGTCTTGAGGAATTCCACTAGTCACTGGTCATTTTGTTAAGGAAGACTCGCCTATCCTAACTTTTTGGGCCCTATCTTTGAGCCAGCTTGTAATCCAGTGGGTAACATAGGCATTTATGCCTAATTTTGTGAGTTTGTCTTCAATGCCTGAGTGGGGCAGTGTGTTGAATCCTTTGGCCAGGTCAAGGTAGGCAATGTGCACACTTTTGGCCTCATCCATTGCTTTGGTGAACTTCAGTCCACCAGGCTGAGAAGGCATGACCTGGCCTTGACAAATTTTAACTGGTTTGACTTTAGTGTCTGAATGTTTCCTATGTTAATGTTTTTCATTTTCATTGTAATCCTTTCACTGGTTTGCATATGAGACTTGTCAGACTTATGGGCCTGTAGTTAGTTTAGTCCATAGATGGCCCACCCTTGTGGAGGGAAATGACAGTTGCAGTCATCCATTTGCTTGGCATGAAACCTGTCTGGATACTGTAGTTAAATTTTGATACTAATGGTCCTGATAAGTTGTGTTTTGTGCTATAAAGGAAGCATCCTGGGATATTATCAAGGCTCATAGATGCAGTGTTCTTGGCCTTGGAGGAGACATTCATGTCTTGTTCCCTAGTGAAAATTGGGAAAGTTGTGGTTGAAGGTATTTCCTGATAGGTGTCTGGGGGGAAGAAAATGGCCAAACTGGATCCACATTTGCAAGTCAATAAAGTTAGTGTATCTCCTGGTTCAGTATAGGTGGCTCCATTTGCAATTAGTTAATCACATTGTTGTGTATTGGCTTGGAGGATGCAGACATAGGTGAAGAATACCTTTTGATTGTCCTTGGCTTGGGAGGCTGTGTTTTACTACAAATTTGATATTTAGTCAACTTGATCAGCCCCCTGAGTTGCTTGATTGGATCAATGAGGGAGTTTTTACCTCGTTGGGCGCTGCACCTCTTCATTTTTGCCATGATTTTCTTTGCTTTGTTGTACAACCTATTGATGGTGGGATTCCAACAGGGTGACTTGCTTTTTGAGTTTGCCTGTGCTTATTCTGGGTAGGTACAGCTGTCTCTATGCACTCATTAGTATGACTGTACAGGTCTTTTTGAAAAAATGAACATAGGCAGCAGTACTTTCAGGGTTTGCAAGGGCCTGAAATGTTGCTATGGTGTCAGCTAATATTAAGATGTTTTCCTTCCAAAATTCCTAAAAGTTCCAGGATTATGTGGGATTTTTGGATTCATTTTTGTTTCAAAGGAGACAACTTTGTGGTCAGATATGAATAGTGAGGACATTGCACTAACCATCCTGCCATGTTTTTGAGGACTGGGGTCAAGCTTATTAGCACCTTAATGGGTCTATGGACTAGATGGTTCAGGGTGTTTGCTTTTAAAAAAGTCCAGGAATCTCTGGGTCTGCATGTCTCTGTTTGCATGTTAATTCAGTTCTTAGTTGGATAAAGTGACCCATGAATGCAAATTTTGTTTAAGTATGTATTATGGGTTTGTAAGTCTTAAAGGGGGACTTTCAGCTTGCAAGGATATGGCATTGGCCTTTCCCAATGGTAATTTGGATGTGGAGAAGCTCAAGTGAATCATACTATTTTGCCAGCCTTAATCTGTATTTATTATTTAAATAAATTGGGACACCACTGCCTTTTGTCCATTCCTGTGCAACAGCTGGCTTAAATGTGATGCAGGCATTGTTGCACTGTCCATGTGATCTCAATGGTTTTAAACCATGTTTCATTAACTGAGCAGACATCTACATTCTCCAGAGTGAGGAGAGCTTGCAAGGAGTGAAGTTTATTTTTTAGACTCCTGGCCCTGAGCAGTAACACCTTTAGATTTTCTTGAATTGGTTTTCCTATGTTGGAAAGATTTATCAGATTGGCAATGCCTGACAAAGGCACTATGATAGTGGACAAGGTTTTAGCCATTATTCAAAAGGCTAATGAGGACAGGTGCGGATCATCCCTTCCAAGGCAGCATGGCCTGTCAATCATATACCCCCAGCCTAACAAATTTAGTACCTTATTGAAATGACACCAAAAGCTAAGCCGATTAATAAAGTCAAATTTATTTTGTTCATACTGAGACATCATCCTTAGAGCTGGTTAAATGCTGCTCAATGCTAGGCTCATACTGGCTTGGGACACATAGTCTGAGAGGTCCATCATGTCTCTGTTCATATAGTCCAGGAAGCTATGTCTCAAATCATTTACACCCATGTGGACTATGACTGAGTCATACTGGTACTTGTAGTTCAATTACCTGAGTGTGTACATGATTTAGTGGATCCTGGCCGCTAATAGTGATTCTCTTTCCTTGCTCAGCCTAGTGAGTGGGACACCTGTGTGTCTCTCAATGGAATCTCCTATGACTATAATACTGGGTTATATGGCGGTTTGACTTATGGGCTTAAAAGCTGAGATGCCATGAGATGTGTCTGTTATGTGTTGTTGTAAGTGTTGTTTTGGTAGAGTGTTTTAGAGGTTGCTGAGGATACTTACTTAAGTGCAATGTGTGGGAGGATTTGGGTGTTTTGGAAGATTACATTTAAGATCCTCATCATATATGATTGTGTGTGTCTTGTCCAAACTATGTGTGGTGGATATAGAGTGTAATTCTGTCAACTTGTTTGGTATTATACGTGCTTGTATGTGAGAATCTTGCTTGCTGTGACATTGTATAACTACATCTCTCACATATCATATTTGTTTGTTTAAGAATTAGGAGATTTTTGTTCAGATAATTGTTACACTGCCTGAAGAAACTGGCTGCATATATAGTAGGAAAGTTCATATTGATGTTTACAGTCCCATATTACAGGCTATACAAGTGGATGGTAAGCAAATTGTACAGCTGGCAAGCTTGGGTGCTTTATTGATGTAGACTTGTATCAAGACAATGTAAGACTAAACTCATGGCCCAACGATCCTCAATATGAAAAGTAGTCGCTCTATGTGAAACTACGACCTAGTGAACTTTGACAAGTAGTTTTATAGGGAAAATTTCAATGCCAAGTGCTTGGATATATACAGGGCAGTGCAAACTGCTACTGTTTGATGAGCAGCATTGTGCAAACATGATGGTTCAGATTAATTAAAGCTTACACGAGTTGATAAAATCTCGTGCACATTGTGTTGTGATGCACACACGATAGTGCATTGTATTTTATTCAGTAAGTATCTCTACATGCACTATGTAGAGCCAAGCAAACATAGTAAATATCTTGGCATGTTAATTACAGCATAAGTAGCGGAATCATTTTCTAATCAAGCAAACCAAGATGGAGGAGCTATTCAACAAGCTATAAAGCAACTGTGTAGACTCAGTGCTAATTTTCCTTGTGAATTCCAAGACCTATTGGAATACATCCATGGAAACTAGGCTACACGGAAGGAATGTTAGGGGCTGCTGTTGCTCTTATTCATGTTTATGGGCAGCAGGCCCATGTCTATGCTGATGTTGCTGCTGCTCGTAGACCACAGCTGAGAAGGGCAATTTTTTTTAGACCTTGTTTAACTTTTCATAATCTGCACGAAGTGGTAATCATTGAGTGGTACAGGGTGCATAGAGACACACTACGACTCTGCAACCTCTGTCATCTTCAACCGAGAGCAAGGGCAAACTGAGGGGAACCGATACCAGGGGAGACTAAGTTATGTGCAGCACTTATAATTTTAGCTACTAACTAACTAACTAACAGGAGACAAGCTTGGGGTGTCACAGGCATCAGTATCCAGGAAACACCATTAATTCTTGAATGCCACACTGCAGCTTGCCAGTGAGTACATATATTTCCCCTGAACAGCTGATGACAGAGTCAGAACTATGCCTGTAGCACACTACCCTGATGTCCTGGATGCAATAGACTGTACACATTTAGAAATCAAAGTACCACCCAGGGAACAGGGAAGGGTGTACATAAATAGAAAGGGCTAACACTCTATTAATTGATAAGTCATGTGTAATGCTAAGGGAAGCATCCAAAATGTGTATACTGGCATCCCAGGCAGTTACCATAACTCACATATCTGGCACAACTGTATGAGATATTTACTAGAGGCATTATCCCACAGGGTTATTTACTGGGGGATGCAGGTTAGGCTCTGGAATCGTGGCTGATGATGCCCATCAGAAATGTAGAGACACCAACTGAACAATGCTATAGTGAGGCACACGTTCAAACAAGAAACCTCATAGAGCATGTGTTTGGCTGCTGAAGTCACAAGTTCTGGATGCCTAGATATATCTGCGGGAACCCTGCAGTACAATCCCCGTGCATGTGCTGAAATTGTAACTGTCTGTGCCATGCTCTACAACATTATCTTGAGAAAACAGCTTCAGCAGAAACTGCAATGGGAAGGCCACACATCCAAGGTCACCACAGTCACATGCATGTGAGGAGTCAGAGGGGGAGCCAGCAGCAGCTGTGGGTGTAGGCAGATATAGACATGCACAATATGAACTAGCACTGGCCAAGAGACAATGAAGAGCACACCCACTCACCACCTAATAGGCTAAAAACTTCATCCTACATATATACATACAGTAACATTGATGCCAGTCAACACTCACAACCTTTACTTATTCGAGTAATGGCTGTGTATTGCTAGCATCAGACAGAGTTATCCCTGAACTAAAACCAAGGTAAGTGTTGAGCCTGAAATAAAAAAATAAATGTCTAAGAATACAAATGAATGGCATATCCTTGCATTCTGTTACTTGGTAATGTAAGTTAGTATAAGGTGGGTGATTTTTACAGGAATTAAATCAAGATGTGACATCCCTGACTTATGTGAATCCATGTGTTCTTTATCAGCTAATAGGGCTTATGTCTGAAATGCACAGATTTTCACTAAATGTCCACATTGTGGCCTCATATATTTGTAATTTAAAATCATTAAAGAGTAAAGTTAGAAAACAATGACACATATTTCAGTTTCAGACTTCATATCCCTCAGAACAATATAAAAATAGTCATGCAAAACCTGTTATCCTAATAATTGTCTAAGTTTGTAAGCCCACAATATTTAAAAACTCTTGCCATTGTTAAGCCTTTGTCACACTTTTATTTATGGCTTGGTTCAACTTTATTAGTCTAAGAGTTTGGCAGGGATGTACAAATTACAAAAACCTGTAAGAAAGCAGTAAAATTTGCCAAGCAGCATCACAAAAACAGATATACCAAGCACTAAGTCAGCTATGCACCCTGACCATCAGACAAAAGAATTTTATCCCTGAATCCAAATGTTAGAAATCAAGGATATGGCACAGTTATCATCATGTCCACAGGGTGTTGGGGGGAGGCCTAGGATAACAGATATGGTAGTGAATGCATGTGAGTAAGTAAGAGAAACAGGCAGACATTTGGATAAAAGGCCACTGAGACCAAATGACCTTTAAGCCGCATGGCTGACACATGTAACTGTCATGTGTGTGAGTCTGTATGGGCACTCAAAGTGAAACTGGTGTGTGAGTATCTGGAAGAACACAGACAAGCTCTGTGCTAGTTCAATGTCTTGGTATGTCGGACAGGTGTGAGCCATGCATGGCAGAGGTGACAGTTCATTGCCATTATCACCGATCACAAGAACTGGCTCTGCCAGGAGTTGCACTGGCATGTCCATGCCCACGGTTTGATGCACTGCTGCTACTTGACCATGCCTGATGTCTGCTGGATGTGGTCTTCTCTCGAGTAAGCCCAGGTCCATGACCCCATGGCCTGCCAAATCTGGATGTGGACACTTCAACCACTGAAGGAGCAGTGGAAGTTGTGCCACTGTGGGAGTGTGACAATATAGGACATCTACATTTCACTGAAATAAGAATATAAGAGTGTAAAGAGAAAAAAGTTGTAACATTAACACTTGCAATGACAGTATATAAGGATGTGCATTTGAGAAAGTAAAATGCCATGACAAAAATGCCTATTCCATCAGTAAACTTCTAAGAAGTGCATACAGATAAAAGTAGCATTTGCTAATATATATATATATATATATATATATATATATATATATATATATATACAGATATAGATATATATTGGTATATATATATATATATATATATATATATATATATATATATATATATATATATATATATATATATATTCATATATTCATAGACTGTTGCTAGGCTAATGACTCTAGCCAAGTTTTTCCAAAAAATAATGCTGTCCTGCATCCACATAGGACATTAAGGGCCAAGCACTTATAAGCTACCTCTATCCATAAGGGACACGGGTGCCAAGCCATGTGTAAATTTCCTATTCCCCATCCACTTCTCTAAGTTGCTCTTAAACTGGGTAATAGGCAAACAGATACACATGAGTGGGAACCCTCTTCCATAGGAGGGGCAGTCTCTGGGACACATATCTGTCTTGCCATCATGTTATGTTTATCTCACAGACACAATTTATGACCCTAGACCTTGTATTTCCTTTGCTGTTTGACTTATGAATATGTAGGAGATTCATAAGTGTGGGGTTTGCGGATGCCTTGTAAGCCAGTCATAGATCACCCCCTCAGCAATCTATAGGAGAGTAGCAGGAAAAGGCTTTAAGATGCTTTGCATAAGGCAAGTTTGTTATGCCTTGTATTCTTTTTGTAAGGAAGCTTTGAGGTCACTCTAGTTGCTGCATAGGCCTGGATGATTCTTTCCATGGGCTTACATATGAGTTTGGTAAGAATTATGGATCTGTAGCTACCAGGATGAGTGGTTGGACCTCCCTTGTGCAAGGGAGTGACTCTAGCCATCTTCCATTCCTTGGGTATAAATCTTGATTGATGGCTCCAACTGAAAAGTGATTCAAGTGGACCAGTGAGGTCATATTTCCTGCTATTTATTAAACACCCTGGGATGTTACTGGGGCTCTTAAATGCAGTGTGTTTTTGGCCTTGGAAATTGCATTAATGATCTTTTATCTAGTAAGTGTTGAGGGAATTGTGTTATGTGGTATTTCCTTTGGACTATAGGAGAGAGTGGGGCGAGAAATTTGAGCTGAACCTGTGAGGAAAATGGTAAGCAATGGCCTCCAGTTCAGTGTGGGTGATTCCATTTACAATAAGTTCTGTGCATTGTGTGTTTCCTCTGAGGTTATGGACATACCTATAGAAAGCTTTGTGGTCGTCTTTTGCCTGAGAATCTATTTTTTTCTTCAAATTTAGCCTTTGAAGTATTAATTAGCCCTTTCAGCTGCCTATTTAGATTGATCAGTGGGCTTTTACTATGCATGGCTTTGTTCCTCCTATGTTTGCCCAAGATGTTTTTTTTCTTTTGTTGTACAACCGACTGATAGTTGGATTCAACCAGTGTGGCTTGACTTTTGAGTTTATCTTTTTCTTAATACAAGTAGGCATAGCTTGGTCTATCCAACCAGCAATATGACTGTACAGAGATTTTGTAAATGCTTGGATTTTAGGCAAGGTATTACTTAGTAGAGAGAGAGGTTAGCCTTGGAATAGTTCCTAATGTTTTTTGGTTTTGCTGGATCGCTGGATTTCATTTTTATTTCAAGCAATACTGCCTTATGTTCAGATCTAATGAGCAAAGATATTACAAAGGGTGAGGAACATTGCCCCCCCCCCAATGTTTGTGAGTACAAGGCCCATGATGTTTGTAACCCTGGTAAGAGAATGGACCAAGTGTTCCAGAATGTGGTATTAACAAAATTTAGAAATCACTGGGCTTTTACATTAGAAGTGATGTAGAATTCCCATCTATAGAGGGGCATTTGAGATCCTTCATGAATATCATTTTGGGTTGAACGGTGAGGGAATCTAGTACACTGAGATAGGTAGTATGGGTTTCCTGAGACATGGAGGGGGGACCTATATCTTGTAAGGTTATAGTACTGCACCTTGTTTATGGTTAGTTGCATATGTATGAGTGCCAGTAGCTTAAAAACTTTAGTCTGGATGTGTGATTTGTCTTAATAAAGACTGACAATCCTCCACCTTTAGTTCCCTCCTGTACAGTAGCTGGTCTAAAGGTGTGATAAATATTACAACTTTGCATTGCTGGGGTAATCTCAGTGACTTTAAACCATGTCTCAGTTGCTACACCGATGTCTACACTCTCCAGGGAGAAGAACTGTACTATGCAGCAGGTCTTCATGTTTTAGGAAGATTACTTGTAAGTGCCACTGCAAAAGTAGTTTTATGTGTATAGTCTTTACCCTGTGCAGTAGGCATGGTGCAAGTATCTCTGACAACCTCTATAGGATTAGTTTTGGTTGTATGAGAGAGTTTTGCCTTCAGAATTGAAGTGTATTTACACCTCTTGCATACACTATCTGTTTATTAAGAATATATTGGTTGCCATGAGGCAATTGCTACAGTGTCTCAGAATACTCATCACAGTGAGACTGGCCACTGAGTGAGTTGGGATGTGCATATGCATAGCCACTGATCAACTAGAGAGGAGTGTGGAAAACTTAAATATTGAGCAAGTCAATAAGACAAGCAATTTGATGAGCAGTGCTAATCTATGATCAAACTAGATGATCTAATAATTAAAAAAATTATCTAGACAGTAATGCTACAAAAGTACAGACCACACACCAGAAAAAGACACTAAAATAGCAGGCACGATAAGCCTTCACCAGCAGTTCCCAGCTTAGAAGGGTGGGGACTAACCTTTCCTCCCACAAGTGTGTAGACCACAAACCTTGCTAGTGTAAAATAACTGGTTTGGAACCCAAGTGCTTAAACCAGAATGAAGACACTTAGAATAACAGGCACAATAAACATTCACCAGCAATTCCCAGCTCAGAAGGGTGGAGGCTACCTTCTCTGAATGTAGACCACAAACCTTCCTGATGTAAAATAACTGGATTGAAGACCAAATGCTTAAACCAGAACTAAGACACTTTCAGAATAACATACACAATAAGCCTTCAACCAGCAATTCCCAGCTTAGAAAAGGTTAGTTTATACTCTCCTGCCACAAGACTTTAGACCACAAACCTTCCTAATGTAAAATAACTGGTTTAGAATCCAAGTGCTTAAAGCAGAACAAAGACACTTAGAATAACAAGCACAATAAGGCTTCAACCAGCAACTTCCAGCAGAAGGGTGGAGGCTACCCTCTCCTCCCACAGCAGTGGAAACCACAAACCTTCTTAATGTAAAGTAACTGGCCTGAAGCCCAAGTGCTTAAACCAGAACTAAGCTACTTTTAGAAGAACAGACACAATAAGGCTTCCGCCAGCAATTCCCAACTTAGAAGGATGCACTCTACCTCTCCTGACACAAGAGTGTATACCACAAATTGTCCTTATGGAAGATAACTAGTTTGAAGCCCAAGTGCTTAAATTAAAACTAACATGTTTTGAATAACAGTTACAATTTAATCAGGCTACTAAAAAGCAGTAATAAATGCAACAGAATAAATTCAGCTGAACACTTTTAAGAACAAGCAACAAAAAGCAAAATAAAGTAAGAAAAAGCACAGGTACAGTAAAATCAGCTGATTAAAGTACATTTTTAAGTAAGTGGAAATGAGGAAACAAAATATAATTCAAATTTAAGAGACTAAGGGGTGGGACTTCACAACTGATCTCTCAATAATCAGTAAAATGAACTGATGAGATGGAACTGGGAGGATTGTCTAAAATCAGATTTATAGTAGGGGTGGGCAAATCAAAATCCACCAAGTTTAAGAGTGCAATGAAAGGTGGGTAGGTGGGAACATCAAATGCAGACAGATCAGCAATAGTCAGGAAGAGAACAGCAAGCAAGTCAAACAAGCACTCCAACTGAATAAAGATGTCTACATATATTTCTAGTTAACTGAGGAATGCTATTTATCCGATTCTCCCACTAATTAGCTGGATGTTATTCAATGTTTGCAAAATAATTATTTTATAACTTTTCAAACTGATACTAGCCAAGGCCTCTTAAAATTCTAACAGAACTAAAAACTTAAAACAAAACAAATGTAATATAAGAAAAAGATAAAAAATAGAAGTAACCAAACCTTAAATGAAAAACATCAATTCAAAATGAAATGCAGACAGAGATCAGCATTAGTCAGGCAGAGAACAGCATGCAAATCAAACACACTTGTTATTGTGATAATGCATTCTATGTCAAATATGATGGGACTAATTTTATCTCTTTTTTTCTCTCACCCTAACCCTTATCTCTCCACTACATGTATTTTCAGGTCTCACACTACTAGGTTTGCTCTTGGTGGGGGGGGGGGTTGCCAATGCTGTAATTAGCAGGCAATTCCTCTTTACAAAAGACAATAATAATGGCAATTGTGTGTATAGTTTTAGACTATGTGGCTTGGGCACCAGTCATTTGCCTGTGTTAATCCCTTTTGTAATATGTTAACATCATTAGGGGACTCTGATTGCACAATGGGTGCAATCATAAGCGTGCTTGGTATGTCAAAGGCTGGCTAATTTAGCCTGGACTTCCAAGAAATAGATTCCGAACAGTAAAGGGCTCAGCACAGATCCTTGTGGTACATCACAAGTGATGGCTGTACTGGTAGAGGTTGAGTTGCCAACTTTGACAGTATGTGTCCTGTTGGTGATTCAACTGGCTAACCCTCTAGTGATGTAAGGATTACTCTCTGGATGAGAGAGTTTATCAATGATACCTGAGTGGGGGATTGTGTCAAAACCCTGGGCCAGATCAAGATAGGTGGTATGCACTGTCTTACCTTCATCCAGAGGGCTTTGGTGACTTTCTCCAAGAAGTCTACTAGGTTAAATAAGAATGAGCTACCCTTAATAAAACCACATTGGGTTAGGTCTAGAGTTTGAAGGTCACCTGTGTTCTTGTTGGTGAGTTCCATGATGATTCTTTCCATGGCCTTGCAGATGAGACTGGTTAGACTTATAGTTCAGTAGTTCCTAGGGTCTGTTGATGGCCCCCATTTGTGCAAGGGGATTAGTGCTGCTGTTGTCCATTCTGCTGGAACAAAGTCAGTTCTCAGGCTATGGTTAAAGAAGATGCTAATTAGGTGTGCTAGGTCCAGTTTTAGTTTGCTTGTTAAGCAACTTGGGATGTTATCTGGTACCACTTTGACTGTGTTTTTAGCCTTTGAGAGTGTAGATATGACCTGATGTCTACAAATACTAAGCAGAGGACTGTTGTCAGGTATACATTGGGGTGTTGCCAGTGGGACCAGAGGGTTGATGGTAGCAACAAATCTCTCAGCTAGCAGGTTGGCAATATCCTCTGGTTCAGCTTCATGTTTAGCCTACTAGCATTAACCAGCAGAACTTTGTGTTTGCTTCCAGAGAATGTTGTTATTTCAAAACTTTTATTGCTTTCACATTGCCTGAAAAAGGCACTATTGTGAAGGCAAGTGCATTTGCTAGTATCCAATAGCCTAGGATATACAGGTGCAGATCACCTCTGGAAAAGCAACATGGCTTGTCAACCATGTCATCCCAGGCTGAGAGATGCTAGGTCCCCCTGCATTGACTCCAGAAGCTAAGCCAATTGCTGATGTCCATCATCTGTTTTTTATATTCTGGCATACCTGTCTGGGACACATAATGTGAGAGTATAGTCATGTGTCTTGTCATATAATCCAGTGAAGTACATCTCAAGTATTTCACCTCAACATGAGCTTTGACAGAGTTATTACAATACTTGTTGTTGAGTGACATGAGTGATATGGTATGATATAAATCTATGTATATTGTTGGCATATTAGGACATGCATTGCTGTAATGGAGAAGATCAGCTGTCGACACAGTTCACATTCCACCATCACAGTGACAATTGCAGTATAGCATAGGTGTGCAATTGTCTACATACCATCATTAAATGCTGTGTGACACACATCAATATAAATTCAAATTGACTACATGGTTACATAAGTCTTGTCTCATATACATATTGCTATGCTGTGATATACACAGCAATGTATGACATGCTTTGATACAATTACAACCTTGGGGAATTCATTGTATGCGCAGCTATGTTAATAGAAACAAGGAATACTGACGGGGTCAGCAGCACCATTGTGTGGCTATTGGCATTTGTGTCAGTAAATTTTCTACATGACCCACAAACAACTGATCTGCAATGTGTCCTGATATGGCATCAGACTGCTCAAACACAACTTGCCCTTGAAACACGTGTAGGCATATGTTGTGCAACTGATGTAAGTACATGATATTATTACAGCTGTATGACTGTGTGCATGGTACCAGTGTGTGGAATGTGATGAATGTGGAATACACAACTAAGCACATATGTGCATGTGGATCCCACCAGACATACCCAACCTGAGTACATAGACAATCCAATAGCTATTCATCTCAAATGTCACTCCCCTGTCACCACTGTACATCAGCCAAAGTATGCACACAAACCATCTGTGTGCTCTGTAGAACTAATAACACTGAGTCAATGGGCTATGACAGCATCACAGATGTTGGTTCAGCTACCTTTCTCCAGTTCAGCTTTAGTTGTTCTGAGAATGAGGTGAACTTCTTGGATTTTAAAACAGAAATAAATCCAGGGAGTATTAATACAATAAGAAAGAGGTTCATGACAACCAAATAGACATATGGAAAGCATGTATGCACCCCAAGTATTTAGGGGCATAGCAAAAGAACAGTTATTGAGAGTGAGTAGACTAAATACTTATGAAGAGAAATTCAAGGAACAAATGGTTAAGGTCATCCAAGAAAATTAGAGAGGATATAATACTGATGATTTAGAAAGTACTTATTAATACAGAGGGTGCAGCTGATCATGTGAGACATCCACGTAAATAAATTAAGATGTGTTGCTTCATAGAACAGGATAACTTATAAAGTTAGGAAAATAATATCTCTAGGAATTGGGGGGTTTTAAAAGCAATTACGGAACTAAAACAGCTAGTCAGTGAGACACCAAGTTTTGCATGTAGAAATTTTCAGAATTTAAAAAAGGAGAGTGCGCTATAAAGACATGAAACTGAATGATGAAAACAAAATAATTATGAAGAAATGTGGAATATAACCATTATATAATTGTAGGAGCTGTAGATTTATTGCACTGGAAATACTTTTAAACATCTGAAAACTAAGAGTGTGTTTTTGATCATTGTGCGACATGTAATAACGTGAATATAGTTTACTTAACAGCTTGAATTAAATGTTCTGCATTTTATGTTGGCAAATATACCCACAAGCTGAAGGATTGCATTATAGAACACAGATAAGAGAAGCATAGAAAAGTCTCATCCAATGCAATAACAAAGCATGTTGCTGAATATTGTTCTGACCTGGTCTACTTTTAGAGCTTGAAGTTTCAAAACTTCTAATTTCTTATGGTTGAGATCATAAGATCGAAGTTTTGAAACTTCAAAACTTTGAAAAAAAAATTACTTTTACATTCTTGCCCTTGCACCCGCCAGACCCCCTACAAATTAAATATACCAACTCTGAGATAGCCCTATAATGCAGAAGACTGTACATTTTCATTCCATGCTGTGCAGAGATCTCCATTTTAAACAGTTTGCAGTTTCAAAACTTTAATCTTATAATCTTGACCATACGAAATTCAGTTTTGAAACTTCGAGCATTAATAGTAGACCCATTTCCGACCATGTTTTTTCAGATTAAGGTTATGGATGTGATATACAAAAGTATGAAAGGAGTGACACTATTAATTTGTTAGATGTTTGAAAATATAATTGGGTTTTAAGACTGCAAGCAAACTTTGAACCAGGTATTAATACTGCAGTTAGTATTAAACTATTCTTACAAAACAACAAATGCAATATCAAGTGATTGTTGATTTTAACAAAATGTATCTTATTAAATTATTTGCTGTGCGCTAACATTTTTTTTTATTTTAGTTTTGATTATTTTAATTAGTTAATTGTTTGATAGCATCTTTCTTTTGATTGGAGGCTGTGTCAGATGATTTTTATTTAAATGCTCTATAATGTGAGTTTATTGTATTGTATTTTACCTTTGCACTGAAGAAGGGTTGTTACCCAAAAGCTTTGTACTTTGATTAAACTTTTCATACTTGGCTTGGCATTTCTGGAGTCTATGTTTTGGTTTTTGGTTTGACTTTGCTACTCTAGACCCATCTTACTGCAGTATTATATCCAGTTGTTGCTGGCTGACATCACAGACTGCCTACAGCATAACTCAGAACATGGACCTACCATACATGGTTGGATCCATACTTCAACACAGCCTCCAGATGAAATATGTTCCCATAGAAGGGTATACATCAACATGCATCAATCTGACTGGGGGGACAGCACCTGATGCATACATGTATAGACACATCCTGACTCTCCTCATCTGTGATGAAGACCAACATGTCATCATGGACCTTTTCTAAATGTACACTGGTAATATCTTGACTGTGTGGGAAAGACGTGTTATTTGCTCATGCTACATCCATGTCTGTTACATCTGTTAGATGCTCTTAAGAAGGTCAACAAGGGCATGAATGATGACAAATCTATCATCCTGCAGAACTTCAGCAGCACAAGACATTTGACACAAATCCACACTGAGGTATTACTGCCACACTGTCACATGTGGTCATAAACACCTATTTCACCAAGTGGGTAGACCACTGGATCACATACATGACATCTGAATATGTTCAACTATGTGAACTGACCTATATCTAGATTCCAGTGATCAGGTCCCTACATCAGGGAAGTGTGCTAGCCCCTTTCCTGTCCATTATTTAGGTCACAGATGTCAAGAATGACATACACATCCTGTGTACAAACAGATGTCTGGAGGACTGCATATTGTGTACAATCATCAAATCCAGATGTGATATTAGTATAATGCAGACAGTATGACAATACAAAGAAAATTGTTGCCACAGTCATAAAGACACAAGAGATGAAACAAAATCATGAGCGGATTTGTTACATTATAAAAGCAACCGCACACCCCAGTGATAATGTAGGCAGCACACTCCTATGAGCAGACCAAGTGCTATGTTAACCTGTGTACTGAGGTAGATGGTTATAAGGAACGTCCAACAGCATGTGTCCACAGTAGTGAATGCTCCCTTGTATGTAACACAACCGCTGTATATGTGCAGGACATCCACATCAAAAGGCATTATACTTCCATAGTTCACAGCTTTCATCAGACCAATAACTGAGTACAATGTCCCATTTTTCATGTACCTCCCTACACATCTTCCAGGGATGCGTAAATCAAGCTTACCACATTTGAGACAATGAGCTCTCATACATCTTATTGGCCAAACCTAAGAATTCTTTTTGTTGCATAAACGTTACTGTGTGATGGTGCGGAACCCCCATCAAGGTGTTATACCACTGATACCTGTTCTGCTGATGCATTCAATATATACATACATACCTGATTTACAACATTGATGGCATGGATTACATTTGTGACGGTGTAGATTGTGCCATATATATGCCATGCACACCTGTCAACTAGCCTGGATGATTCATAATCTCATAGACAGGTATAACAGTGTTCCTTCTAACACCTCCAGCATATAATACAGTGTCAGGATGGGGTACTTGATTCCACTCATAGAGTACTGACAACTCATAATAGTTGCACAACTGTATTTGTGCAGAAGCATCTATGATCAATCACAATCATAAGTTTTGTCAGTGACATGGGAATACTGTCGGTATTATTCTGATATTGTCTATGATTGTGCATGTTTTTGTTTACCGTTGCCCATGAGCCTGTAACCATGTGTCCCACTTGGTTGAGACCTGTGCTGACATTACAGTCATATTCAGGCAACTTATTTTGCACAGCTTCACAATATGCACCTAACCGCTATTGTGTATCATATCCCTGATATGTGTTTTCTCCATTGTTCATGTCAGGACGCTTATATCACAAAGAAATCTATCCCATTGCTATATCATCTTGTATGACAGTTGCATAATATACATTCACTATGCAGTCCATACTGTATCATGTCGATATGTAATTGTGTCACAGTTACATAATATACATTCATTGTGCAGTCTGTACTTTATCATGTCGATAAGTCATCATGTGACAGTTACATAATATACATTCACTGTGCAGTCTGTACTGTATCATGTTGATATGTAATTGTGTGACAGTTACATAATATACATTCACTGTGCAGTCTTTACTGTATCATGTCAATATGTAATTGTGTGGCAGTTACATAATATACATTCACTGTGTACTACGTACTGTATCATGTTGATATGTAATCATGTGACAGTTACATAATATACATTTACAAAGTAAATATACAGTGCAATGAAGCACAGTACCCTTCTTCATACACAAAGACTCAATACGCTCTCATAAATAATAAAACAAACAGTATTTATTATTACATTCAGCCCATTCTGTATCTAGTCGCTATGTGATTAGGGTTACTGCTGCATTTGTCTTCATTGACATGCCCTCATCTGCTGGACATTGATATTTTCAGCTGTGTTCATTTTACAATTAATTTATGTGTCCCTATTGAATATATACACTTCCCATGAATGTTTATTTTAATGGCAGTCTATGTACCATTATGGATCATTTGCACAACTTTTGTTCAGTATGCCTGACACAAGTTTCCACAATACTCTGCAATGTATACACTTTCATATAATGTTTGAAATTATATATTGCTTTATTCATAACACTGATAATGTTTCTAGCATACCGCTCAAACACACTGACCTAGTTTGCCCAAAGGTAAACAGCTTTACATGTCTGTTGTTGTCTGTGTTGCATTACAAGGTTTCCTGGCTGGCAGCACTGTTTCTAGCCATGAAACCTCACTTATTAAAATGCATGAACACAGTAAGCAATGTAAAAAAAATATAGCAATTGGACACTGCTTAGTTCAAATGCAATTAAATGATTTAAGGTGCAAGGACACAGTAAAGAATATAAAACTATAACACTGTCACAGTCAGAAATAATCAAAACATGCAATTTATATAGATAAAGATATTCATTTGCAAGGGATTGCACTGGACTGCAGCAAAACTCTCAGAAATATCTGGCGTCGAAGCCAAGAGTTTGTTAGCTCTCAGGAAATGAGCCATGCACAGAATCTGACTACCAGAATGGCCCAATGGCCAAATAGGAAATTACACCTAAGGCACTGTGAAGTTACTTCTAGCTCAGGATGTGATCAGGCTACTCTACTGCTACCAGAGCACATTCCAAACCCTTCTTAATGTAAAAACAATAACAAAGCATAAAGTACTAAATGAAATAATACTAGCCAATTAAACTAAGCATGAAGTGGTAGCCACAAAATTTAGAAACAGACACAGCAAGTTAAAAGGCACATTAACTTGATTTTAAGTGCAAGGACTCCATAGATAATGTAGAAATATGGCAAACAGACACTCCTAAGTACAAATGCACTGAAGTGGAAGGACAGGATCCATAATGCAAACATATAACACTAGTACAGTTAGAAATCATCACAAAAGTGCAATTTAAGCAGGTAAATATACTTACCTGCCAAGCATGGCACATGACTGCAGTAAAACTCTCAGAAATGTTAGGAATTGAAGCAAAGTATTTGAAAGCTCTTAATAAATTCCTACATATTTTAATACCCAACAGCTAATGTTTATGTGAAAGGAGGAAAAAAAGGTAATTGACTAAAACTGGAGTTAGATTTGTTCTGAGAATTAGCCTAGTAGCTTAACTCTTTTGCTTCTAACGTGCAAAAAATGTTTTTTTTTCTGGTTTATTCATAAATTTACCATATTTCTGGCAAACCAGTCAAGAGTTTCTTTGTGACAAACAGAGTGAAATGTTCTAGAAAGAAAGCTTTTGTGTCTGATAATCAGGATGCATAGCAAGGGGCTGTGAAATGTGTGGGTGTGAGTTACTTTTGTGTGTGTGATTTTGGGATCTTGGAGTTAGTATATATAAGTAGGGGTTGTGGGGGGCACAGCCCCCCACATGTGGAGTGCAGGGGGGCTTATCTGTAGTATAGGATTGTCTGTTTGATTGTGGGGGGACATTGTGTGTATGTGTATGTGTATGTGTGTGGTGTATTTGTAGTGTAGGTTCGCAATTTTAAATTTCGCGGTAATGGGGTTTTCGGGATTTAAAGCTGTTGGGGTTAGAATTTCAAAATATTGTAATTCAGGATTTCAGTATTTCAACATTTTATATGATTCCATATATATATTTACACACACACATATATATATATATATATATATATATATATATATATATATATATATATATATATATATATACCATTAAGGATACCATTAAGGCACAAAGAATATTATCCCTGGTGGCTAGTGTTTTCACATGTCTGAGTGATTTACTCTGTAGATGCCTTCTTGGCAGCAGTTCCAGGACAGAGAGAGAGAGAGAGCAAATGGCTAATTAGCATATGACTCTCCTAAGACTGCCTTATAGCATATGACTCTCCTAGGACTGCCTTATAGCATATGACTCTCCTAGGACTGCCTTATTGGCATACAGCACAGCCGTGCAGACAGTACTACATGGTGCT
>NC_056729.1:1900555686-1900698186 GCF_019279795.1 Protopterus annectens
GCTATCTAAACACCTCTGAACCCCCTGATATTAACCTATTCGGATTCTCACAACTAATCCAAGAACCCACCAGAGTAGACAAAAAAAAAACAATAGAACCTCCATTCTAGATTGGACACTAGTTAATATCCCCACAGAAAATTATCATGTTTGGCTGCCTACCTGATACATTGAGTGCCCACTGCCCCACATTCCTCCTTCATAAACAGGCAAAAATACCCAAACCCATGCTATTCAAGGAGACTGGGGATGAGCACAAAGTCAATCCACAAGCTCTTAACAGTATGTTCCAGCAACAGGACTGGAATCCACTAAAAACTCTACTTTTAGACCAGGCAGTGGATTTTTTTAATACTACTTTTATGAATGTACTAAATATACTAGCTCCCATTAGAAAACTCAGGACTAATGTTAACTACGCCCCATGGCTAAATAGGACAACAAAAGCCTTACTAAAAGCCAGACACAATGCCTGGAAAAACTGGAAAAAAGAATAACACTATCCAAGACAGACATAAATATCAAGAACTAGGAAATAAGGCCAAAACCCAAACAAGAGTAGATAAAAAGAACTACTTCTTAGACATCCAAAACAAGCACTCTAGAAACCTCCAAAGTTCTGGCAGGCCATCAATACCCTTCTAAAACCAGGCAAACCCACCACCCCATCTCCCAACAACAATTCTGATAATGATAGCATAGCTTCAGAATTCAACCATCACTTCACAGAATCTATCCTCAGACTATCTATCCAACTATCCAACAAGAACACTAAAACCATCCCAACTGTAGAACAAACTAACATACCCACCTTCACACTCTCACCTGTACCAACCTCTTCAGTTAAAAAGCTACTCTCTAAACTAAAACCCACCACACTTGCAGCAGATGGTTTAACCACAAATTTTCTAAAGTTAGCTGCAGAATCACTAGCCTACCCTGTCTCAATTCTTATAAACTGCTCTATACAAGAAACCTACATACCCCATCTATGGAAAGTGTCACATATAATCCCCCTTCACAAAGGTGGAAACTCCTATGAACTATCAAACTACCATCCAATTGCTATCTTATCCCCCCTTTCCAAGCTTCTGGAGAAATGTATTCAGACCCAGATAACGCACTTCTTATCTTCATATAACCTCCTCTCCCCCACACAGCATGTTTTCCACCCAAACTATAGCACAACCACTGCTCTTCTCTCCTTTACCAATCAGATTAAACATCTAAGAAACAACAACAAATTTGTCTCAGCCATATTCCTAGAGCTATCAAAAGCATTTCATATGGTCTCCCATAACCTACTCTTAGACATCCTTCGCCCCTCTACTACTTCATGGTTTAGAAGCTATCTCTCTGACAGAAAACAATCAGTTAAATGGCAAAGTACACTATCTCCTCTATTACCAACTACTATAGGCATCCCACAAGGATCAATACTGGGTCCTTTACTATTCTCCATTTTCACTAACAAATTACATACTTCCACCATACATGCATCACTTATACAGTATGCAGATGACTTCACCCTGATCTGCTCAGCCCCATCCATAACCACTCTTCAAAAGTTTACCCAAGAATCCTTCTGCTCCGTGGAACAATGCATTACTGATATCCAACTCATTCTAAACCCCAACAAGACCAAATTACTCCTTTTTTCCCCCCAATAAATCCAAATCCACACCTCTTACCTTCACTATCACCTCCAAAAACAGGACCACAATCTCCCCCTCCCCTCACACTAAGCTGCTCGGGGTTGAAATAGATAACAATCTAAACTTTAATGTCCATATCTCACAAACCATCACAAAGGTACATAAGAAACTAGGAACCCTATACAAACACAAATAGTTCCTTTCGGACCAAGCTAGAATCACCTTAGCCCAAACCCACCTCTTGTCTACCCTAATGTATGCATCACCTATCCTAATTCATATCAGGAGAATAAACTAGAGTCATGTTACAATAAAAGTGCAAAATTCGCTAACAACTCCACTTTTAGAAGTCATCACTGTCTTGCCCTGAAGCAACTACAGTGGTTAGAACTCCCTCAGCTAATTAGCTATCACCAATTAGTCCTCACCTTCAACATAATAAGGAACTCTCAGAAAACTCCAGCCCTAAACCAACTTCTAAACCAATATTTTTCAAACCACCCTCTACGCTCATCCAACAAAACCCTGCTCTGCATAACCAAAGCCAATAACACTGCAGAGAAAAGTCTGTTCTCCCACACCATTGCTAGGGAATGGAATAACCCCCTCAAAGTATCTCCTCTGCAGCATCCATCTCACCTTTCAAGACATCACTAAAGTCACACCTCTTGCAATCATGGCTCTGTCCCTGTATCACATAAAATCGTTCCTGCTCTCCTCCTAACTTGCCACACCTCATCTCCTCTCTGCTTACCTCAGCTATTCTGTACGAGTCAAATACTCCCTATCAGGAACTACTATCCAACAAACTATTTCTCACGCTATGACATATCTCCCGATCTTCCAGATTCCATTCCTTCATTTTTATGCTTTGTACTACCAATATGGAATTCAAAGTTTTGCTATCTATATACCAAGCTTGTTCAAATCAGACTAAGGTACGAAAAATCTCCGATTGTATATATGCCACTGTATAGAAATTTTCTATCATTCGTGGATTATGTGTTGTCATATAAAGACATGGAGCTCTGATTGTATATATGCCTCTGTACAGAATTTTTTTTGTCATTTGTTGTATTTGTGCTGTTATGTTATGGAGCTTTTCTTCCCGGGCTTCTGCTGTAAATGGACCTTGTTCCAGTTGGATTTTCCCGGTAAACAAATGTAAAATAAAAAAAATAAAAATAAAAATAAAATAATGGCAATTCAGAGTCATGCAAATTAGATGATAATGAGGAGATGATAATGAGGTCTTATCTATATCAAAGTGTTTGGATGATGTGGCAGTCAATAAAAACTTCACCATATGGGCAAACTAGAAACCATGGCTGACAAGTGGGGAGTATGAGCTTCTAAGAGCATGCAACTCCACCTTCAAGTCAGGGGATAAGGACACCCTTATGTCAGCCAGAGTGAATCTAAATAGGGGTGTGAGAGATGCTAAACTTACCTATGGACATGAAATTCAGAGTCACTTCACTAACCTAAGAGACTGTAGGTGTCTGTGGCAAGGAATTCAGTCCATAACAGATGACAGGCCATCACATTCTGAGTGAAGACAATATTGAATTTCTCAAAAAGCTTGGCATCTATTTCAGTTGGTTTGAGGAAAAAAACAACACAACAGCAACAATAGTGTCCACCAACCAGGATGATGAAGTGCTCAATCCAGTTGATGTTCGGAGGACCTTGTCCAGGGTAAACCTAAGGAAAGTGGCTGGACAAGACAATATTTTGAGGTGGGTTCTCAGGTACTGTGCTGATCAACTTACAAACATTCTCATTGATATCTTCAACAACTCTGAGTTAGGCCATAGTACCCAAATGTTTTAAAAACACAGCCATCATAGTGCTGCCTAAGAAGTCTTCACAATCAAGTCTCAATGACCATCACCCCATAGCTCTCACCTCCCCTGTAATGAAGTGCTTTGAAAGGTTGGTTAAGGACTATATAACATCAAGTCTTCCAGCAACTCTTGATCACTCCAATTTGCATACCAGTCCAACCACTCCACAATTAGATGCTATTACATCGGCACTTCATTTATCTATGGCCCACCTGGAGAACAAAAACTGCTTTGTGCATATGCTATTCATAGACTTTAGCTCTGCCTTCAAAACAGTCATCCCCCAGCATCTGATAAAGAAACTGGTTCAACTGGGTATCATCACCTTACTGTGGAATTGGATACTAGATTTCCTCTTAGACAGACCCCAAACAGTATGCGTTGGTAAGAACACCTCGGAGAGCATCACTATGAGCACAGGGGTATCTCAGGGCTGTGTCTTGTTCACTACACTGACCCATGATTGCACCATCAGGTACAGCTTGAATCACATTACTAAGTTTGCAGATGACACAACAGTTGTAAGTCTCATAAGCAATTATGATGAAACAGCCTACCCAGAGGAGGTTAATCAACTAATTGTGTGGTGTGACAACAGTAACCTGGCACTAAATGTGAACAAGACCAAGGTGACTTCAGAAAGAACCTCAGAGTGCACCCTCTATTCACAATTCACAGAGAAATAGCGGAGAGGGTAAAAAGTACCACATTCTTAGTGGTACTTATTGCAGAGGACTTACCATGGTCCATAAACACAAATTCCATTGCCTAGTGGTTCAACAGTGTCTCCATTTTCTGGGAAGAATTAGAAGAGCAAACCCTTCGCCTCCTGTTTTCACAAACTTCTACAGGGACACAATAGAAAGCATCTTGTGAAACAGTCTGTCAGTATGTTACGGAAACTGCTCTGCTTCGGACCGTAAGTCTTTACAAAGGGTGGTGAATGTGGCCAAGAAAATCATTAAGATTATTCTTCCATCTATTCAGAACCTACATTTGTCTCATTGTCTCAGCAGAGCCACTAAAATAGTCAGGAACTTCACTCACCCTGCCCATAGACTGTTTTCTTGCTTATCAGGTTGCAAGCTCTTTTGCAATATGTGGTGCAATATGTGGTAAGAGCTTCCTTCCACAGGCCATCAGACTACATAACTCTATTAACAATACGCATCATGTTGACCATCGGGTGCAGCAGTACCCACGCTGATGATGACTCATATTTTTTGTACAATAACTCTAATGCAAGTCTAACTCATATTTCTGTGCAATAATCAACCGATGCAAAACTAGCCTTCTTGTGCAGTACCAATAACTGTTGGAATTCTGTGGAATTATGTGCAATAATGTACTATCTTTAGACTCTTAAACATGTTGGTGTTATGTCAGTAATTGTTTACTGTGATGTGGTAATGTCTGTTGCAATGTTTCTGTGTGATGTCTGCACACTGAGTCCAGAGAAATGTAATTTCATTCAGTTTGCACTGTTGTATGAAGTTTGAATGACAATAAAGTTTACTTTGACTTTTTACTTATCTTGTCACAGGTAACATGTCTCTAAATTACAAAATAGTGTATCGTGGGAGCAGGGCTTGGCTCATGCTAGGCTGTTTAATGAATTTCTAGGTAAGTTTGGATAAACTCCCTTTTAAGAGGCATATGTTTCATAAAGTAATGACAGAAAGGTTATATTCTATATATAATGAGGTAGAAACATCAGAACATTTTTTCTTATTGAGTAAGGGTAAAGCAGGTATGGGGATGGAATTCTAATATAAGTATTCTGTTTAATGTGAGAAATATGAATATGAGTATGATATGTTAAGGATACTATAAAGGGTTTAGAAAAGAACGTATAAAAAGCTTGGATATGATGCTTTCTGGAATTTTATGCAAAATTTGGAGGGTAAGGATGGATGAGTTGTTTTTAATAAGGAATGGGTTCTTTTAGATGTTATGAAATTCAATGTTAGGAGTTTTAGATGTTTTGGGTTTTAGATGTGGCCTCGATGTTTTGAATTTAGATGTTATGAGTTTTAGATGTTTTGAAGTGTAACTATATATATATATATATATATATATATATATATATATATATATATATATATATATATATATATATATATATTATGTATGAATTCCTATTACAAGAACGAAAGTTCACTCCTTTGAACTTGTAATAGGAAGCCTCACTTCTGCGAAAGTTTACTTTAATGAAAGTGAACTTTCGCATAAGAGCACTTCACTGAAAGCATCGCAGCACAGTGGAGGACATAAAAATAAGCTATGTCCTCCACTATGGTGCAATAGTCATGGACCCTAGGGTTAGGGCATGGGTTAGGGTAAGGGGAATTGTTAGTAAAGCTATCCCCTTACCCTAACCCATGCCCTAACCCTAAGGTTCGTGACTATCACACCATAGTGGAGGACATTGCTATGTCCTTCACTTTCCTGCAGTCATCACAGACCTTAGGGTTAGGGCATGGGTCATGGTAAGGGGATAGCCCTATGGGCTATCCCCTTACTATGACCCGTGCCCTAACCCTAAGGTCCATGAGTACTACATGGAAGTTCAGTACAACACCCATTCGTTGTACTGAACTTCGTGTAAGTGCACTTTCGATTAAGTGCACTTTTGCTGCAGTGAGCATTCCATGCACTATTTCAAATTAATGAAAATTCGATCTAGTGTATGGAATCTGATACGTATATATTAGATATAGATATATATGAGGATATACAGGTAGATATAGTAATGTTCATATTTACGTAAGATATTTTCGGATAAGTGTCAGGAGATCATTAACATCCACCTGGGCTACCATAAGGTCAGGTAAATGCAGCCTTGGATATTTATATCTGACCAGTGACTTTGTGACCTTTACTAACACACAGGTTTGTGAAGTAAATGAAAACATTACAGTTTTGATTCCCCTATAATTGACGAAGCATAGGAAGTAGAACTATCGTATACAGTACTCCTCACGTTAAAGAGTTTCGAATAGATAAATATGCATCTGGAACATTTCTCCATGGGCCTCTGCTGAAAATAGGCTCTGTCCTAGTCGGATTTTCCCAGTCAACAAATGTTAAATAAAATAAATAAATTAGTAAAATAAATATATATAAATGTAGGCATATAGATATGTATATATATTTATTTATTTGCAGTTTGTTAACCAGGAAAGTCCACTGGGCTGTCCAGAGCATGTTTTCAGTGGAAGTCCAAGGAGAAAATTTCCTCAGTCCAATAAACAGACCAGTCAAATAAGATTATGTACATTGGCAGTATACTATTATCTAACAGTATTGGATTACAAAGTTGAAAACGCATTCAGTACAATATACAGAACAAACAAATAATTTTATATACATTGGTAATGTACCATTATCTAATTATATTGGATTATAAAGATGAAAGCACATTTAGCAATTTAGTGGCCAGACAAATACTAGTGAATAGATAGATAATTATTGCATAGAGGATTTATAGATAAAACACAGCATAGAAAGCAGGTACAGAATATGTCATTAGAGCTAGGTATTCAAGTGGGCTGAGTGCAAGAATATATAATATATGTGTACATGTATATAGGGTCCCTATTATTTAAACGAAGTTTCAAAACTTTGAGCGTGCCTTCATCGACAACGTAATGTCAAAAAGGCCAAATCCTGAACACACGGAACAGCAATTTTTTTCCTGGGGAAAAAAATCACTGGGTTGTTTTCGGGACATTGCCATTTCCTACACTGTCGTGCGATGTCAGAGTTGGTATATTTAAGTGGGGGGGTGTGGGGGGCTTGTTTTTTTTTTTTTTTTTGCTGACTAGGAATTTAAAATCACTGTTCCATGTGTTCGGAATTTGGCCTTTTTGACATTAAGCTGTCGATGAAGGTGCATTCGAAGTTTTGAAACCTTGTTTAAATAATATAGATGCATGTAACTCCATTAGTTTTCATAATGTGCTTGAATTGCGTGCTTAAATGATAGACCTTACTTTAGGTTTTGGCTGCCGTTCCTAAAGTGGCATAAACTATACTTTCTGAAGGCACTGAGAATGCATTGCCTTATTCATTGGTGTCCACAAGCAAAGAATATTACTAAACTGCCCTTGTCGATCCATATCAATTCACACAGGCAAAACCAGCAAGGAGTGCTTTTTTTACATAATGACATCTAAAAAAAAGGTTACAATTTTTTTATTTAAATAATGTCACAATAGCAATATACCCCGTGAGAACAGAGGGTAATTCATACATTTACCTATGGTTTGGAGGAGCTACAGTTTGGTGATTCTCTCAGACTTCATCCACATGACCAGTAATGCTACATGCAGCTATGAGTACTAAATAAACAAACAGTGCAATGATATAGTCCTGAAATATAAGGAAGCACTAGACGGTAACATAGCAGTTGGTATTTACATAAGGAGACAGGCTCTCTCCTGCAAAATATGAACATTTCCTAATATGCACAGAAAAGGACAAATGAGAACTCTGTACCAATATGATTAGATTGATAGGACTGCTAGCTTTCTGTATTAACTTCAAGTACCAGCATGAGTGGAATTTTGAACAGGGATTGTTTAACTTTCTGCATGAAATACAGTCAGTTTTAGCTGCATGTCAAATTTGTTCATTTTGCTGCGTAGGTTGAACTTGAAAAGAATGGGCAAACACATCCTGTATAGTTTCAAAAATAGCTACAGATCATTGCATACCTTTTATGGAAAGTATATAATTATAGATGGAGTTAGTCATGTAGCTATTATTTAGCGAGAACAGCATAGAGGTTCTAAGTAAAAAAATCATATTTTTTAATTAAAGAAAGAAAGAACAAAGTTGTTCTCTGAATGCAGTAGAACTGTATTTATCCAAAATCCTGTCACCCAAAGCTTCGTAGCATTCCTCTGTAATTTTCTGCCATGTTTATCTTTGTTACAAATGTGAAAAGTGCAAATATTGTAAAACACAAGTTTGAATGTTTGGGATATGAATACTGTCATTTTTACTGTTAATTAGCTAATACACTTGTGAGTGGTTTAAAAGGACAGACTTCAAAGCAGTGCATATGTATGCAATGGTTAAGAGGAAATATTTCATCCCAGGAATGGAACATTTATTTGTCGTCTCTCCTAGCAGTCCTCCGGTTAGAAATTCTAAATTCTAGGCTTAGCAGTTCTGACTCATCTGCATTGTTTATATTGCTGCATTTTTCTTCCACCAGCAATGACATTGTACTTGTATCTTATAGTGATTGTGACTCTAAATGCACATACTTTTATTTATTCATTTATTTATTTTTACTGTGAGGCTAAGGCAATTCAGAAATATTTATTAGACTCATACCTCTCAACTTCTTAGTACACAAAATCTGGACAATGTCTAAAATATTGGATGGACCAATGCCCCAAAATAGGGACAGATTTTAAATATTGCTCTAATACACTTAGAAAGTTGCTAGAGTAACATGATTTGTGTTACCATACATTTTTTGAATGATATGAAGTCTGAAACTCAAAGGTATATCATTATTTAGTCACATTAGTCCACGGTGATTTGCCAGTCATATTCAACCCTGTGTTGGTTAGTAGATAATGTGTCATTTTGTCCCACAGAATCATGTTAGTAGGGATTGATGTTCCATACTCTCTAATCCTAGGGATACAACAGTGACTAAGCTAACCAGGGTAACTGTTTATCACTGATACTTTGCAATACCTGTTGTTCAAAATGTTCTATTGTGTCAGATGGAAAGTTATTCTTTAGGAGAAGGAAAATAGAAACACCATAAATGGCTAAGACAGCTACAGCTTTTGGGATCCTTTACTGAGCTCTTCCTTCACATCATTTGCTTTGGTACATCATTATATATGGGTGGGGTACGTCTTTTAACAATGTACATGCCTGATAACACAGCATACATGACCTGTTGTTAGCCTCTTGAAAAGAAAAGTTAGGTGAAAGATCTGCTGTATTCAGTATCTAAGAAATTTGAAAATTCCTGTCGTCGTTTGTTTTCTAAACAAATGATGCCAATGGTAGGAAACACATTAACATGACATGGGCTTGAAGGTTATGCCATGAAATGTGTGACAGGGAGGGAAACAAGATTTATGCATTGTTAGGTCTGAATAAGTCAGGGTCCAGAGGTACCCACTTCTATAAATGTCACAATAAATAAATACATGCATACATAAATAAATAAATAAACAAATAAATAAATAAATAAATATATAAGCAAATAAATAAATGAAAAGGAAATCTGTAATCTGCTTAGAGAGGCACTATAACCAGTAAGACTGCTGGGTAAAATACTTTAGAAAATGGCATTATTTTAAATAATTTGAGGTAAGTATTGCACTAATTTATTCATCATACTAATCCCACTGGGTTTATTTTCCTGCATTGCGTACCTCTATAAAATGTACTGTATGTATCTGATATATCTACTACAATTTCTATTATGTAAAAATTTTCTTGACTTTCAAAGTTAAGCTGATGTTATATAAAAATGTATGTGATTGTATGGACCTTTTCACCCCGGGCCTTCACTGAAAGTGGGTCTTTGGGCCCAGTGGGCTTTCCCGGTCAACAAATGTCAATAAATAATAATAATAATAATAATAATAATAATAATAATAATAATAATAAACACATTATCCTCAACTGATCTGAAACAAAGTGTTTATTTCCAAATGTATCATATTTTGCATTAAAAATGTAAAATAAGTAATTGCACACACAGCAGAGTATCACTACTGCTAGATGTTGAGATAATCAAAACATGTAGCAAATGGGGATAAAAACCTTAAATATTATTTGTTATTTAATTGCTGAGCCAGACATAATTGTTGAACAGCTTCACATGAACAGCTTCACACACACACACACACACACACACACACACACACACACACACACACACACACACACACACACACACACACACACACACATAAACACACACACACACACTTGCAGAAACACTGCAAAAAATGCATTTTAAGACATAGTATAGCAAAGATTTATGCCCTCTTGAAATGCACTGTAGTATACACAGAGCTACCCCCAATATATATATATATGTGTATGTGTGTGTTTATAGAGAGAGATAAAGGTATCCGTATGCATATATATTTATACTTAGTTGATTGGATTTGTCCCACTAGACTAATGGTCTCTTTTCAGGGGACACCCAAAGGGGTATTCTTAATGTCTAGGAGATGTTTCATCAGGTCACTGGGGAACTTCCTCCACTCATTTTGCATCTTCATGTTTCTAATGCAGAGGCCACTCGGAAGAGCTGCAGCATGGAGATGGCAGGAGGATCCCTATCGACAAGCAATAATGAGAAGTGGATCTTAGTTATAATAATGGATACGGATGAGGTTTTAGTGGTTAAACTGAGATTGGACATAATAATCAGATGTGGAGCTTAGTTATAACAATGGATATGGATGAGGTTTTAGTGGGTAAACTGAGATTGGACATAATAATCAGATATGGAGCTTAGTTATAACAATGGATATGGATGAGGTTTTAGTGGTTAAACTGAGACTGGACATAATAATGAGATGTGGAGCTTAGTTATAACAATGGATATGGATGAGGTTTTAGTGGTTAAACTGAGATTGGACATAATAATGAGATGTGGAGCTTAGTTATAACAATGGATATGAATGAGGGTTTAGTGGTTAAACTGAGATTGGACATAATAATGAGATGTGGAGCTTAGTTATAACAATGGATATGAATGAGGTTTTAGTGGTTAAACTGAGATTGGACATAATAATGAGATGTGGAGCTTAGTTATAACAATGGATACGGATGAGGTTTTAGTGGTTAAACTGAGATTGGACATAATAATGAGATGTGGAGCTTAGTTATAACAATGGATACGGATGAGGTTTTAGTGGTTAAACTGAGGTTGGACATAATAATCAGATGTGGAGCTTAGTTATAACAATGGATATGGATGAGGTTTTAGTGGGTTAAACTGAGATTGGACATAATAATGAGATGTGGAGCTTAGTTATAACAATGGATACGGATGAGGTTTTAGTGGTTAAACTGAGATTGGACATAATAATGAGATGTGGAGCTTAGTTATAACAATGGATACGGATGAGGTTTTAGTGGTTAAACTGAGATTGGACATAATAATGAGATGTGGAGCTTAGTTATAACAATGGGTATGAATGAGGTTTTAGTGGTTAAACTGAGATTGGACATAATAATGAGATGTGGAGCTTAGTTATAACAATGGATACAGATGAGGTTTTAGTGGTTAAACTGAGATTGGACATAATAATGAGATGTGGAGCTTAGTTATAACAATGTATATGAATGAGGTTTTAGTGGTTAAACTGAGATTGGACATAATAATGAGATGTGGAGCTTAGTTATAACAATGGATACGGATGAGGTTTTAGTGGTTAAACTGAGATTGGACATAATAATGAGATGTGGAGCTTAGTTATAACAATGGATACGGATGAGGTTTTAGTGGTTAAACTGAGATTGGACATAATAATGAGATGTGGAGCTTAGTTATAACAATGGATATGGATGAGGTTTTAGTGGTTAAACTGAGATTGGACATAATAATGAGATGTGGAGCTTAGTTATAACAATGGATACGGATGAGGTTTTAGTGGTTAAACTGAGATTGGACATAATAATGAGATGTGGAGCTTAGTTATAACAATGTATATGAATGAGGTTTTAGTGGTTAAACTGAGGTTGGACATAATAATGAGATGTGGAGCTTAGTTATAACAATGGATATGGATGAGGTTTTAGTGGTTAAACTGAGATTGGACATAATAATGAGATGTGGAGCTTAGTTATAACAATGGATACGGATGAGGTTTTAGTGGGTTTAACTGAGATTGGACATAATAATCAGATTTGTAGCTTAGTTATAACAATGGATATGAATGAGGTTTTAGTGGTTAAATTGAGATTGGACATAATAATGAGATGTGAAGCTTAGTTATAACAATGGATATGAATGAGGGTTTAGTGGTTAAACTGAGATTGGACATAATAATGAGATGTGGAGCTTAGTTATAACAATGGATACGGATGAGGTTTTAGTGGTTAAACTGAGATTGGACATAATAATGAGATGTGGAGCTTAGTTATAACAATGGATATGAATGAGGGTTTAGTGGTTAAACTGAGATTGGACATAATAATGAGATGTGGAGCTTAGTTATAACAATGGATATGGATGAGGTTTTAGTGGTTAAACTGAGATTGGACATAATAATGAGATGTGGAGCTTAGTTATAACAATGGATTTTAGTGGTTAAACTGAAGATGTGGAGCTTAGTTATATAGTTATAACAATGGATGAGGTTTTAGTGGTTAAACTGAGACTGGACATAATAATAAGATGTGGAGCTTAGTTATTACAATGGATACGGATGAGGTTTTAGTGGTTAAAGTGAGATTGGACATAAATGGATACGGATGAGGTTTTAGTGGTTAAAGAGATTGACATAATAATGAGATGTGTAGCTTAGTTATAACAATATGAGGTTTTAGTGGTTAAACTGAGATTGGACATAATAATGAGATGTGGAGCTTAGTTATAACAATGGATACGGATGAAGTTTTAGTGGTTAAAGTGAGATTGGACATAATAATGAGATGTGTAGCTTAGTTATAACAATGGGTATGAATGAGGTGTTAGTGGTTAAACTGAGATTGGACATAATGATGAGATGTGGAGCTTAGTTATAACAATGGATACAGATGAGGTTTTAGTGGTTAAACTGAGATTGGACATAATAATGAGATGTGCAGCTTAGTTATAACAATGGATACGGATGAGGTTAAACTGAGGTTGGACATAATAATCAGATGTGGAGCTTAGTTATAACAATGGATACGGATGAGGTTTTAGTGGGTAAACTGAGATTGGACATAATAATAAGATGTGTAGCTTAGTTATAACAATGGATATGGATGAGGTTTTAGTGGTTTAACTGAGATTGGACATAATAATGAGATGTGGAGCTTAGTTATAACAATGGATACGTATGAGGTTTTAGTGGTTAAAAGAGACATAATAATGAGATGTGACAATGGGGTTTAGTTGTTAAACTGAGATTGGACATAATAGTCAGATGTGGAGCTTAGTTATAACAATGGATACGGATGAGGTTTTAGTGGTTAAACTGAGATTGGACATAATAATGAGATGTGGAGCTTAGTTAGAACAATGGGTATGAATGAGGTTTTAGTGGTTAAACTGAGATTGGACATAATAGTCAGATGTGGAGCTTAGTTATAACAATGGATACGGATGAGGTTTTAGTGGTTAAACTGAGATTGGACATAATAATGAGATGTGGAGCTTAGTTATAACAATGGATATGGATGAGGTTTTAGTGGTTAAACTGAGATTGGACATAATAATGAGATGTGGAGCTTAGTTATAACAATGGATACGGATGAGGTTTTAGTGGTTAAACTGAGATTGGACATAATAATCAGATGTGGAGCTTAGTTATAACCATGGATACGGATGAGGTTTTAGTGGGTAAACTGAGATTGGACATAATAATAAGATGTGTAGCTTAGTTATAACAATGGATATGGATGAGGTTTTAGTGGTTTAACTGAGATTGGACATAATAATGAGATGTGGAGCTTAGTTATAACAATGGATACGGATGAGGTTTTAGTGGTTAAACTGAGGTTGGACATAATAATCAGATGTGGAGCTTAGTTATAACAATGGATACGGATGAGGTTTTAGTGGGTAAACTGATATTGGACATAATAATGAGATGTGGAGCTTAGTTATAACAATGGATATGGATGAGGTTTTAGTGGTTAAACTGAGATTGGACATAATAATGAGATGTGGAGCTTAGTTATAACAATGGATACGGATGAGGTTTTAGTGGTTAAACTGAGATTGGACATAATAATGAGATGTGGAGCTTAGTTATAACAATGGATACGGATGAGGTTTTAGTGGTTAAACTGAGATTGGACATAATAATCAGATGTGGAGCTTAGTTATAACAATGGATACGGATGAGGTTTTAGTGGTTAAACTGAGATTGGACATAATAATGAGATGTGGAGCTTAGTTATAACAATGGATACGGATGAGGTTTTAGTGGTTAAACTGAGATTGGACATAATAATCAGATGTGGAGCTTAGTTATAACAATGGATACGGATGAGGTTTTAATGGTTAAACTGAGATTGGACATAATAATGAGATGTGGAGCTTAGTTATAACAATGGATATGGATGAGGTTTTAGTGGTTAAACTGAGATTGGACATAATAATGAGATGTGGAGCTTAGTTATAACAATGGATACGTATGAGGTTTTAGTGGTTAAACTGAGATTGGACATAATAATGAGATGTGGAGCTTAGTTATAACAATGGGTATGAATGAGGTTTTAGTG
This sequence comes from Protopterus annectens, assembly GCF_019279795.1. Classification (NCBI taxonomy): domain Eukaryota; kingdom Metazoa; phylum Chordata; order Ceratodontiformes; family Protopteridae; genus Protopterus; species Protopterus annectens. Next base: position 1,900,570,628 of record NC_056729.1, read on the forward strand.
GTTAAACTGAGATTGGACATAATAATCAGATGTGGAGCTTAGTTATAACCATGGATACGGATGAGGTTTTAGTGGTTAAACTGAGATTGGACATAATAATGAGATGTGGAGCTTAGTTATAACAATGGATACGGATGAGGTTTTAGTGGTTAAACTGAGGTTGGACATAATAATCAGATGTGGAGCTTAGTTATAACAATGGATACGGATGAGGTTTTAGTGGTTAAACTGAGATTGGACATAATAGTCAGATGTGGAGCTTAGTTATAACAATGGATATGGATGAGGTTTTAGTGGTTAAACTGAGATTGGACATAATAATGAGATGTGGAGCTTAGTTATAACAATGGATACGGATGAGGTTTTAGTGGTTAAACTGAGATTGGACATAATAATGAGATGTGGAGCTTAGTTATAACAATGGATACGGATGAGGTTTTAGTGGGTAAACTGAGATTGGACATAATAATCAGATGTGTAGCTTAGTTATAACAATGGATACGGATGAGGTTTTAGTGGGTAAACTGAGATTGGACATAATAATGAGATGTGGAGCTTAGTTATAACAATGGATAAGGATGAGGTTTTAGTGGGTTAAACTGAGATTGGACATAATAATCAGATATGGAGCTTAGTTATAACAATGGATACGGATGAGGTTTTAGTGGTTAAACTGAGATTGGACATAATAATCAGATGTGGAGCTTAGTTATAACAATGGGTATGAATGAGGTTTTAGTGGTTAAACTGAGATTGGACATAATAGTCAGATGTGGAGCTTAGTTATAACAATGGATACGGATGAGGTTTTAGTGGTTAAACTGAGATTGGACATAATAATGAGATGTGGAGCTTAGTTAGAACAATGGGTATGAATGAGGTTTTAGTGGTTAAACTGAGATTGGACATAATAGTCAGATGTGGAGCTTAGTTATAACAATGGATACGGATGAGGTTTTAGTGGTTAAACTGAGATTGGACATAATAATGAGATGTGGAGCTTAGTTATAACAATGGATATGCATGAGGTTTTAGTGGGTTAAACTGAGATTGGACATAATAATCAGACGTGGAGCTTAGTTATAACAATGGATACGGATGAGGTTTTAGTGGTTAAACTGAGATTGGACATAATAATGAGATGTGGAGCTTAGTTATAACAATGGATATGGATGAGGTTTTAGTGGGTTAAACTGAGATTGGACATAATAATCAGACGTGGAGCTTAGTTATAACAATGGATACGGATGAGGTTTTAGTGGTTAAACTGAGGTTGGACATAATAATGAGATGTGGAGCTTAGTTATAACAATGGATACGGATGAGGTTTTAGTGGTTAAACTGAGACTGGACATAATAATCAGATGTGGAGCTTAGTTATAACAATGGATACGGATGAGGTTTTAGTGGTTAAACTGAGATTGGACATAATAATCAGATGTGGAGCTTAGTTATAACAATGGATACGGATGAGGTTTTAGTGGTTAAACTGAGATTGGACATAATAATCAGATGTGGAGCTTAGTTATAACAATGGATATGGGTGAGGGTTTAGTGGGTTAAACTGAGACTGGACATAATAATCAGATGTGGAGCTTAGTTATAACAATGGATACGAATGAGGTTTTAGTGGTTAAACTGAGATTGGACATAATAATCAGATGTGCAGTTTAGTTATAACAATGGATACGGATGAGGTTTTAGTGGTTAAACTGAGATTGGACATAATAGTCAGATGTGGAGCTTAGTTATAACAATGGATATGGATGAGGTTTTAGTGGTTAAACTGAGGTTGGACATAATAATGAGATGTGGATCTTAGTTATAATAATGGATATGGATGAGGTTTTAGTGGTTAAACTGAGGTTGGACATAATAATGAGATGTGGAGCTTAGTTATAACAATGGATACGGATGAGGTTTTAGTGGTTAAACTGAGATTGGACATAATAATAAGATGTGGAGCTTAGTTCTAACAATGGATACGGATGAGGTTTTGGTGGTTAAACTGAGATTGGACATAATAATGAGATGTGTAGCTTAGTTATAACAATGGATACGGATGAGGTTTTAGTGGTTAAACTGAGACTGGACATAATAATCAGATGTGGAGCTTAGTTATAACAATGGATATGGGTGAGGGTTTAGTGGTTAAACTGAGATTGGACATAATAATCAGATGTAGAGCTTAGTTATAACAATGGATACAGATGAGGTTTTAGTGGTTAAACTGAGATTGGACATAATAATGAGATGTAGAGCTTAGTTATAACAATGGATACGGATGAGGTTTTACTGGTTAAACTGAGATTGGACATAATAATCAGATGTGCAGCTTAGTTATAACAATGGATACGGATGAGGTTTTAGTGGTTAAACTGAGATTGGACATAATAATGTGATGTGGAGCTTAGTTATAACAATGGATATGGATGAGGTTTTAGTGGTTAAACTGAGATTGGACATAATAATGAGATGTGGAGCTTAGTTATAACAATGGATATGGATGAGGTTTTAGTGGTTAAACTGAGATTGGACATAATAATGAGATGTGGAGCTTAGTTATAACAATGGATACAGATGAGGTTTTAGTGGTTAAACTGAGATTGGACATAATAATGAGATGTGCAGCTTAGTTATAACAATGGATACGAATGAGGTTTTACTGGTTAAACTGAGATTGGACATAATAATGAGATGTGGAGCTTAGTTATAACAATGGATACAGATGAGGTTTTAGTGGTTAAACTGAGATTGGACATAATAATGAGATGTGGAGCTTAGTTATAACAATTGATACGGATGAGGTTTTAGTGGTTAAACTGAGATTGGACATAATAGTCAGATGTGGAGCTTAGTTATAACAATGGATACGGATGAGGTTTTAGTGGTTAAACTGAGATTGGACATAATAATGAGATGTGGAGCTTAGTTATAACAATGGATACGGATGAGGTTTTAGTGGTTAAACTGAGGTTGGACATAATAATGAGATGTGGAGCTTAGTTATAACAATGGATATGGATGAGGTTTTAGTGGTTAAACTGAGATTGGACATAATAATCAGATGTGGAGCTTAGTTATAACCATGGATACGGATGAGGTTTTAGTGGTTAAACTGAGATTGGACATAATAATGAGATGTGGAGCTTAGTTATAACAATGGATACGGATGAGGTTTTAGTGGGTTAGCTGAGTTTGGACATAATAATGAGATGTGGAGCTTAGTTATAACAATGGATACGGATGAGGTTTTAGTGGTTTAACTGAGATTGGACATAATAATCAGATGTGGAGCTTAGTTATAACAATGGGTATGAATGAGGTTTTAGTGGTTAAACTGAGATTGGACATAATAATGAGATGTGGAGCTTAGTTATAACAATGGATACGGATGAGGTTTTAGTGGTTAAACTGAGACTGGACATAATAATGAGATGTGGAGCTTAGTTATAACAATGTATATGAATGAGGTTTTAGTGGTTAAACTGAGGTTGGACATAATAATGAGATGTGGAGCTTAGTTATAACAATGGATACGGATGAGGTTTTAGTGGTTTAACTGAGATTGGACATAATAATAAGATGTGGAGCTTAGTTATAACAATGGATATGGATGAGGTTTTAGTGGTTAAACTGAGATTGGACATAATAATGAGATGTGGAGCTTAGTTATAACAATGGATACGGATGAGGTTTTAGTGGTTAAACTGAGATTGGACATAATAATGAGATGTGGAGCTTAGTTATAACAATGGATACGGATGAGGTTTTAGTGGTTAAACTGAGGTTGGACATAATAATGAGATGTGGAGCTTAGTTATAACAATGGATACGGATGAGGTTTTAGTGGTTAAACTGAGATTGGACATAATAATGAGATGTGGAGCTTAGTTATAACAATGGATACGGATGAGGTTTTAGTGGTTAAACTGAGATTGGTCATAATAATGAGATGTGGAGCTTAGTTATAACAATGGATACGGATGAGGTTTTAGTGGTTAAACTGAGATTGGACATAATAATGAGATGTGGAGCTTAATAACAATGGATACGGATGAGGTTTTAGTGGTTAAACTGAGATTGGACATAATAATCAGATGTAGAGCTTAGTTATAACAATGGATATGGATGAGGTTTTAGTGGTTAAACTGAGATTGGACATAATAATGAGATGTGGAGCTTAGTTATAACAATGGATACGGATGAGGTTTTAGTGGTTAAACTGAGATTGGACATAATAATGAGATGTGGAGCTTAGTTATAACAATGGATACGGATGAGGTTTTAGTGGTTAAACTGAGATTGGACATAATAATGAGATGTGGAGCTTAGTTATAACAATGGATACGGATGAGGTTTTAGTGGTTAAACTGAGATTGGACATAATAATGAGATGTGGAGCTTAGTTATAACAATGGATACGGATGAGGTTTTAGTGGTTAAACTGAGATTGGACATAATAATGAGATGTGGAGCTTAGTTATAACAATGGATACGGATGAGGTTTTAGTGGTTAAACTGAGATTGGACATAATAATGAGATGTGGAGCTTAGTTATTACAATTGATACGGATGAGGTTTTAGTGGTTAAACTGAGATTGGACATAATAATGAGATGTGTAGCTTAGTTATAACAATGGATACGGATGAGGTTTTACTGGTTAAACTGAGATTGGACATAATAATCAGATGTGGAGCTTAGTTATAACAATGGATACGTATGAGGTTTTAGTGGTTAAACTGAGATTGGACATAATAATGAGATGTGTAGCTTAGTTATAACAATTGATACGGATGAGGTTTTAGTGGTTAAACTGAGATTGGACATAATAATAAGATGTGGAGCTTAGTTATAACAATGGATACGGATGAGGTTTTAGTGGTTAAACTGAGATTGGACATAATAATGAGATGTGTAGCTTAGTTATAACAATGGATACGGATGAGGTTTTAGTGGTTAAACTGAGGTTGGACATAATAATGAGATGTGGAGCTTAGTTATAACAATGGATACGGATGAGGTTTTAGTGGTTTAACTGAGATTGGACATAATAATCAGATGTGGAGCTTAGTTATAACAATGGGTATGAATGAGGTTTTAGTGGTTAAACTGAGATTGGACATAATAATGAGATGTGGAGCTTAGTTATAACAATGGATACGGATGAGGTTTTAGTGGTTAAACTGAGACTGGACATAATAATCAGATGTGGAGCTTAGTTATAACAATGGATAAGGATGAGGTTTTAGTGGGTTTAACTGAGATTGGACATAATAATCAGATGTGGAGCTTAGTTATAACAATGGGTATGAATGAGGTTTTAGTGGTTAAACTGAGGTTGGACATAATAATTAGATGTGGAGCTTAGTTATAACAATGGATATGAATGAAGTTTTAGTGGTTAAACTGAGATTGGACATAATAATTAGATGTGGAGCTTAGTTATAACAATGGATATGAATGAAGTTTTAGTGGTTAAACTGAGATTGGACATAATAATCAGATGTGGAGCTTAGTTATAACAATGGGTATGAATGAGGTTTTAGTGGTTAAACTGAGGTTGGACATAATAATTAGATGTGGAGCTTAGTTATAACGATGGATATGAATGAGGTTTTAGTGGTTAAACTGAGGTTGGACATAATAATTAGATGTGGAGCTTAGTTATAACAATGGATATGAATGAGGTTTTAGTGGGTTAAACTGAGATTGGACATAATAATCATATGTAGAGTTTAGTTATAACAATGGGTACGGATGAGGTTTTAATGGTTAAACTGAGACTGGACATAATAATCAGATGTGGAGCTTAGTTATAACAATGGATATGGGTGAGGGTTTAGTGGGTTAAACTGAGATTGGACATAATAATCAGATGTGGAGCTTAGTTATAACAATGGGTATGAATGAGGTTTTAGTGGTTAAACTGAGATTGGACATAATAATCAGATGTGGAGCTTAGTTATAACAATGGGTATGAATGAGGTTATAGTGGGTTAAACTGAGATTGGACATAATAATGAAATGTGGAGCTTAGTTATAACAATGGATACGGATGAGGTTTTAGTGGTTAAACTGAGATTGGACATAATAATGAGACGTGGAGTTTAGTTATAACAATGGATATGGATGAGGATTTAGTGAGTTAAATTGTTATTGGACATGAGGAGATGCTAGAGAGCGAGAGCTTGAGATAATGGAAAAAGTAACAGATATTCAGCCTGGAGGGTTTGATACACCCTCACAGGTGGAGGTGTTGCAATAGCAGGATCCTGGAGGGGACTTGGTGGTATCATGGAGAGAGAGGATAGATATATGGGTTTTGGAAAATCAACAGCAAGAGAAATTGATGGTGGTGTACAAAACCAGCAGGAAGATCAGGTGCAGGACTAGGACTTATGCAGAAGCAGATGGTCATGAAGAGAAAGATGTTGAATGGAGTCATTTTTCTAGAAAGTGACTGGGCTGAGACTATCCAGCAAAAAAGTACTGCTATAAATAGATACGTTGTCTGGGATAAAATGATAATTCTGATAGGATTTAAAGAGATGGAGGCTTGATTATTTAGCCATTTGGGTAACTAAATATTTTGTGATTTAACTTTTGAGATTTTAAACTTCCTATATATGAGAAAAACAAATATTCCTTGGAATGATTTTTTTGTTGCAGCAATTACTGTAGGTGTTTAATATATATATATATATATATATATATATATATATATATATATATATATATATATAAATATATAAAAATTCATAGCTGATGAGATATTGTAACAACTTGTTAATTATTTATTTTCTTACACAAAATGTGTAAAGAACTTAAGAAGTAAAAGATGATAGAAATATCTGGAATGAGGATGGGAGTGTGAGGTAATGTTGAAAACTGTTAAGGAAAAAATATCTTATGTAGGGTTGTGTTTATTTCACAATATAGAGGTTTGTCAAAATATTGGAGATAGCGAAAAGCCTGGTATTTTTTTTTTGGGGGGGTAATACCCAATTGATTAATAAATTTAGTAAAATGAGATGTCAACAAGTTGAAACAATATGTCATATGATTCCGCATTGTAAAATATTAAGTAAAAAAGAGAGAAACTTTTCTGGTTTGATTGCACTACATAGTGCATTAATGAGGAACAAGAAAAAAGGAGGAGGTAAAAATAGGACATGAAGTTGAACAAACAAGTAATGGATTTGAGAACAGTAATAATGAGAAAGATGGAGGTGTATGAAAAGAAAAATTGAAAATGTGTAAACAGGTTACGAAAGACGTTATTGTTGAAAATAAGTTTGATGTTCTGGAAGCAGAAGGTGGATCTGAGCGGAGAAGAGGGCCAACAAGAAATAAAAAAAATGGTATAGAAAACATTCTATTGGGGATATCCCAACTACAGTTTAAAAAGGCAGCAGGATTCTTTCAGTTCAAGGCTACTGGGTTAGACGTATTAATTAGGAAGGGGTGATGTATAGAATAATAGATGTATGCCTTTACTGTGGTGAAGCAAGGGTAGGATTTATTCAAAATGTTATTGCCATATGTGAAGATGAATGATTTTGTACTCACGATGATGAGGAATTTGAATTGCATTATTACAGAAAAGGAAAATAAAGTTTCAGCCGATCTTAGAAAAACCTACAATTTGAAGAAATGTGTCAGTTACGTCTGAGTTAGGAAAGGTAATCTGCATTCTTCAGAGGTAGTATAAAAACTGGAAAAATTTTATGCTTTCTCTAATTTAATTAAGAAGTTGATGGAGGGGTTATTTTTATAGGATTTTCTGATGTTTTCGCTATCTGGCTGGAGTTGGGTGAAATTAATGTGTTATAAAAACAGGGAGAGGAGCAAAAATTACAGGAGATAGTCTAAATAGTATTTTTTTTTTAAGTTTGAGATAGATAGATCAGGTTCGGGAAGGCTATATCACAATGAAAAATGGTTGTGAGACATGGACTAGTGGTTAGCATTTATGGAAAATATAAAAAAGTATATATGACGTGAGAAGAAAAACACAGTTTAAGTGTATGTATATTTTGGAAAGTGTGAATGTGTTGTTGGGGAAAGATTAGACACTATGTTTAGGAAAGAATGAAAGAAAGAAAATAGAAAATAGAGAAAGGTTTAAGATACAACTGTATAAGCAGCAGCATTGTGTTAAAGGAAGGAGGGAACAGGTATCTCCCTTTTTCTCAAAGTACAGAGTACAAAGGAGTAGTCCAGATAAAATTGCATAATGCCTCGATGAAGTTTCAAGTAGTTTATTTGGTTAAGTAAGTTGATGGACAAGTGTTCTTGTTCTAGTACATTCCATTCAACAGGTCAGTAATTTAAAGCTAGTTACAGACAGTGGCGGGAGTCCTCATTCTTCTTCCTCCTGATGATGATGGACTTCTTTACATGCAGGCGAGGTAGTCACTTATACTCACTTTAGACTATTAATTCATGGATTTTTTATTTTATGGACACAGAAAGTCTTAACGAAAGGTTCTGAGATTTCAGACTTTACTTACAGTTTTCCTCCTACGTGTACACATCTGTAAAAAAGAGAACTGTGACTTGTTCCCACTGTGACCTATTTCTCTGGATGCATGTATTGCTCAAAATATTCACCTAGTATAAACTTTAAGTGTCTACCTGTTCTGCATGTAAAAAGGTCTGTCCTCATCAGGACGAAGAAGAAGAACAGGAACTTGTCACATTAATCATTTATATAAGTCTATTATAAACAGGCACTGCAAACCTTTTCTGTTATACAAGAAAAGATTAACCGTTATAATGTATTTCAGTAGATATGAGCCCCATAAAAGTGGGCACAGCCTCTCATATTACATGTGACAGACTGGAAAAATTTCTGCACTAAAGTTTTCATAATTGGCTGCAAGGAATATGAGCCCCACTGATGCTGACAAAGCTTCTCATTTTACATGTGTTACAAAACAGACTAATCATTTCTGGTCATGACCTAATAAAAGCAGGCATTTACAATGATCAGAGTATAACCCACTCTATTAGCTGGACCTGATGAAGCTCAGGAGAAAGCGTTTTCTTAAATGTAGTTCTATAACGGTAGATCATGGTGTGTCATCATGTTGTGTTTGTTAAAAATAAAAATAAAAAATAACTTTTAACTAAAAATGAGATTCCACAAGTTGCTGGGTTGGTAAACCACACAGATTTTTCAGGAATATTCAAATAAGGGGCTAACCTCTAAACTTTGGAATTGGCTCCTTGTTTTCAATCTCCATGATTTTCGTGCAATCTGCTCCCCTGGATCCCCCCACCATTGGCTGTAACTGCCTTTAAATAACCAAACTGTTGAATGTAATGTATTAGAACAACAACACTCATCCATCTACCTACTTAACAGAATAAACTACTTTAAACTTCAACAAGGCATCTTTATTCCTCCCACAAGAAGGGTATTAGAATGAGAGAAAGTCTCCTAGATCTGCTAACTAAAGTAACTTTATCTACAGCAATCCTTTGTACTCTGTTTCTTGTTAGTCCTGTCATTATCTGGGCCACAGGTGGGATATCAGATTTTATTGAGCCCTTTGGATTACCTGTTTCCTTTTTATCAAAGTGGGCAAGGAATAAAGAAGATTTAATTAGAGTGCTGATGAATAAAATAAAATAGGAAAATGTAGGCAGGTGGAGATTATGGAAATGGGGTGGAGTATTTTATGTCTGTATTATATTGGGGAAAGAAAAATGTTGACTGTGAGTGGAAAGTCAAGCAATTAGAAAAGGAAATGAGAAAAAAATCGGAGAAGAGTATTGTTTTGTACGATTAGAGAAGGAACCATAGGTAGAAAATATTAATTCTGTATCTAGAGTAGATAAGATTGGGTACTAAATGTATAAAGTGAACACAGAACAGAAAGAAATATTTCTGAGGTTAAAATGAATGATGGTAAAAGGGAATTCAGAGAAGGAAAAAGTGTGAGAGTTAAGAAATGACATGGAGAAAAGGTGTTAGGAAAGAAATCAAGAATTGGAGATGGATAACTAGGAATGATACAGAATATAAAGTATTAATGAAAGTGATGCAGAAGTGGTCTGAGAGAGCTTTGCTGCGGAGTATTGTGGATGGACTGTATCTTAACAGAAGTAAGCAGAGTCAGGAAATGTTATGGTTGATTTCAGAATTGTAGATGATGTAGTGTTTGGGCAACGTGAAGAAAAGATGCTGGTGTGGATATACGAAAGCTTTTGATAATGTGGAGCATGGTCAGTTATGGGAAATTATGAGATTGTATGGTATTAAAAGAAAGAATGTGAAATTACGAATTTCTGCTTATCATAAATATTGGATCAAAATTCTGGTAAATGGTGAGTTAAGTCAGGGAATGGTGTTTAGAAGAGGTGTTAGGTGTCTGAGGAGTGGAGTGCTTTAGGTTATGGTAATGAATGTTTTCCTCGGCAAATAAAGTTATGGGGAGGCAAAGCATTTTGTTAAGAATAAGGTAGAAATCCCTCTTTTAGTTTCTTATGTGGATGATTTAGTTATTACTGTTAAACATAAGTTAAAGACTGAATAAGATTCGGAAAGAGTAGTAAGATTGTTAGACTTTGTAAGTTTGAATTTAAACAAAGAAAAAATTAAAAACTGGGGGATGTGGTTAAGATTGAGGGTATCCAGTTTTCTGTGCCAGAAGTTTCAGTTTTAGGTGCTAGAACTGGACAAAAGAAACTGGCAAAGGAGCAATGGGGGGATTTTGAAGGAAATTAAGGCATTTTCTTATTTTTGGAAGATGCTTAGGTTATAATTTTTAAGCCAGATCTTACTAACTCTGCTATCTTAGAAAGTTTGAGTATTTGGTGCTGGTATATATGTTTCCAGTTAAAAAAAAGAAAAAAACTATAGCAGGTAATATTTTCTGTTATAATGGTGGTAAGGATAAACCCTGGGAAAAGGAAGCATGGTTTATATTAGTAAAACAAAAAGGTGGGTTGGGTTTATTAACCCTGTGGTACAAAATTACTTTTTTAACTCTATTTTGGGTGTTAAACTAAATAAGTGATGTCCCACAGAATATTTGGTTAGAGTTATGTGTATTAAATGCAGGACTTGTGATGAAATAATGCAATGTACAAGATTGCCTTATTTTAGTAATGAGCACTTGAGTCAATTGTAGGATAAGACTCTAACATGGAAACTGCATGTAAGAGGGGGAAGAAGGAAAGAGAAAGCATGGCATGAAGAAATAAGGAATGCTTTCTGTTATGTGCACCCTGGGATACGTTAGGGGAAAATATTAGAAAGGCAATAGAAGAAAAAGAACAAAGATTGAGGGGTGTTCTGAAAGTTCAAGACTGTGGAGATTAAGGGGAACATTCATGAAGGCACCGCAACATATACATCTCTGTGTACATGTTGCAAAACCCATTTGGTATTCAGCAAACTCTATAACATTGTGCTGCATGGTGCTCTAGCATGAGATATGCAGCAATGCATAAGGCTGACTCCACAGCCATACTGAATGCTAAGGAGGCAGTCTGGAGGAGATGCATATGTTAAAGTGCCATGATACATATGTTAATTTGCTATGCTTGTTCTTCCCTGGAACCACCTCCAGGAAGGCATCTAGACACTGAATGATTCCAGAAATTGCTCAGCCATGTTGATCAGCACAACTGGTCCCACAATGTTGCCAAAGGCCATGTTCAACTACCTATCACAGCCGTGGTAAGGGGTATGGTGGGGTGTGGCAGCCACTAGATGCAGGGTTTATGTCTGACATTACCTGAATGTCATTGTCATTAGTACCAAGATTAGAGGTGGGTGGAGATAGTATACACAGATGATAACTCATCCATTAAATGCCTTAAAAGCACCAACTCCAAGACAGGGATCGGGGATGGGGTGGAGTTACTAGCCACCAGAGATAACTCATCCATTACTCATCCAAACTTCAGAATGGGGATGGGGGGTAATAAGTAGCAACCAGGGCAGTGGCATAATGGCATTATAGTCTTATAGTGATGGGGGTAGGCATGCTAGCCACTAGGACATACTTAATACATGCCATTATGGTAGTCCAACTATTACCTGGATTGGAGTATTCTGGAAGAAATCATGATAGAGCAAATATGTCAGGGTCAGGTACGGGAACTGTAGTATGTATATGTTTGTGTTTTTCATGGGAGTACAGACATGTCAGGGACAGCTACGGGAACTGTAGTGTGTATATGTTTGTCTTTTTCATGGGAGTACAGACATGTCAGGGACAGGTATGGGAACTGTAGTATGTATATGTTTGTGTTTTTCATGGGAGTACAGACATGTCAGGGACAGGTATGGGAACTGTAGTATGTATATGTTTGTGTTTTTCATGGGAGTACAGACATGTCAGGGACAGGTACGGGGACTGTAGTATGTATATGTTTGTGTTTTTCATGGGAGTACAGACATGTCAGGGACAGGTACGGGAACTGTAGTGTGTATATGTTTGTGTTTTTCATGGGAGTACAGACATGTCAGGGACAGGTACGGGAACTGTAGTGTGCATATGTTTGTGTTTTTCATGGGAGTACAGACATGTCAGGGGCAGGTACGGGGACTGTAGTATGTATATGTTTGTGTTTTTTATGGGAGTACAGACATGTCAGGGACAGGTACGGGGGCTGTAGTATGTATATGTTTGTGTTTTTCATGGGAGTACAGACATGTCAGGGACAGGTACGGGAACTGTAGTGTGTATATGTTTGTGTTTTTCATGGGAGTACAGACATGTCAGGGACAGGTACGGGAACTGTAGTGTGTTTATGTTTGTGTTTTGTGACTTGGGATGATGCCATTGCTTTTATGAGCAACAGTAGGATACTGCTGATCTGTTCATTATAGTAGCAATAGCAATTCAGACTCATGCAAATTAGATGATAATGAGGTGAGGTCTTATCTCGTCATGGCTAACATGTGTCTGAATTACGAAATGGTGTATGGTGGGAGCAGGCGTTGGCTTATTCTAGGCTATTTAATGAATTCCTGAATAAGGAAAACATTTTATTCGACTTGACCTCCAACTATTTGACTTTGAGAAGGTTAGATCTTTTCCTGTGAATCTGGTAAACTTTTTCAGAATGGTTATAGAGGCTTGTAGATGGTAGCCATGCAGTAGACACAGTGTATCCTGAGAATGCCAAGGCCTGTAACATCATTCCCCTGCTGATATCATACAGAAGCTTAGTACTTTAAAACTCAACCAATATGTAGATTGACAAAAAGCAAACTGGCTGGCAGTCTGAACCCAAATAGTACAAGTTGAAGGTGCCTCATCAAAAAACATGAAAGAAACCAACTGTGTCCCTAAGGATTTAGTGTTGGGCAACTCCTTTCTGGACTTTATTTCTCACATCTCCATGTAGACAGCCATTATCTCTGGATATCAAAGTTTGCTGACAACTGATGTTGTTAAGTCACACTCTGATATCCAAATGCTCTAGAATGAACTGTCTCTCCATTAAATTCTTGGCGTACTAAAAATGGGTACAAAATTAATGCTAATAAGTGTATTATCGTGTATTTTAGTAGACAACATTGCCTGCCATCATACTTTATTGACAACATAATACTATAAACAACAATGTAGGCAGGAATTGAGGAATCTGGGGTTCATAACTCTTTTTCTTTTAACCATCAAATGACAATGTTTGCCAAAGGAATGTTATCAAAGTCTAAAGAGGTATTCACGCCCTTACATACAGCATCAATCAGAGTATGTGTTAAATACAATTCCAATTTGTGATATAGCTCACTAAACGTATTGAGCAATTTGAAAGATTTTTCATGTTTCTAGGCAAACAGATGACATGCGTAAAGTCCCAGATTTATCATGACAGGTTGTAAGCTCTATCATTTTATTCCATGATCTATAGACTTTTGAGGGTAAATCTTTATTTTGCTTTTATGCCATTAGAGGCTTGGTTATCCTGGACAGCATGTATTTCTGCCTCCACCAGTGCACTTCTTTCCTCAGTCAAGTCAGACCTGTCACACACCCAACCATGCTTGCTATCTAGTTTTGAATGCTGCAGTCAATAGCAGGCATCTGGACTTCAGGGGTAGCCTACTAAAGACAAAGTCAAAGACAGCCTGTTTGTTACCCTGCCATGGATAACCCCTAAATGTAAGTGTTTTGATAGGTACTTATCCACATTTCTTAACTTTGAGGAGTCATTCACATTTTTTGACTAAAAGGAGTCAAACCTTTGCTGTAGTATTTGTATAAGGAATGCACACTACATCAGGAACATTGTCGGCAGCTCTGTATATTAGATACAGAAGTATAACTTGTCATATATTTAAAACTGTAGTACCCACTTTTAAATGCCATAATATACTTAGCTTACCTTTGATAAAAAATGTTAATAGACCCTCATTGGGTAAACGTATTGCCCCCACCCCATTTTTTTCAACATCAGGTAATTAACTAGCAGGATGTTTGTTATTAATCTATTTTTTTCTTTGTTTAACTAACTAACTAACTAACTAACTAACTAACTAACTAACTAACTAACTAACTAACTAACTAACTAATATGGGTATAGCAAAAATGGAATCAGTAGAAACAACATTATTACTCATTACAGTCTACAAAATGCTTATTTATTAAAAGCAGTAAAAAACATGCTGAAGGTTCCTGGCGTCTGTATGTGTGAAAATGAAATAATAAGGGCATATGCATCAATATACCAGGACTGCTGTACCCTGATAAGTGCCCCAGTAAAATGCAAAGACATTTTTTAAATTTTCTTTCATTTTGTGCATCCATTTCTACAAAATAATTGTGGTAATAGGACATAGATAGCCAACCCAAGTCCTTGTCCAGTTACTATGAAGTTTAAAATCATGCATTGCTATGGGCAACCAGTCCAATTGCTTTCCAGGTAATCTCTAGTTAAAGTTGCAATATGTCATTAGATTATAGAGAACTACAAATATATGCTTTTTGGAGATGTTTTTTTTTTTTGCTTTCACTCTAGTTTTTTTTTTTTTTTTTTCTAGGATGCCTTCTAAATAACCTGAAACGTGACCTATCAGGACCTCTGGAATTACTAATATTTAACTGTAGTCTCCAAACAGGCTTCATGCCTTAAGAATGGAGAAAGGCAACAGTCATCCCTCTGCACAAAGGTGGGCCATCTACAGACACTGGAAACTAGAGACCTATAAATCTCACTAGTCTTATATGTAAAGCCATGGAAAGAATTACCATGGAGATGATCAACAGAGATACAGTAAACCTCCAGACACTGGACCCAGCACAGTTTGGTTTCATCAAGGGCATATCATGCCTACTCAACCTGGTGGACTTCTTTGAGAAGGTCACCAAAGCAATGGATGAGGACAAAATCATTCACACTTCCAACCTTGACCTGGCCAAGGCATTTGACACAATACCCCACTCAAGCTTTGTTGAAAAACTCAAGACGTTAGGTACAAACTTGTATGTCACCCGGTGGATAGCCAACTGGCTCACAGACAGGATCCAGGAAGTTAGAATTGGGGAGTCCACCTCTACAAAGAGGCCAGTCACAAGTGGAGTCCCTCAGGGATCAGTCTTTGGACTGCTCCTTTTTGGCATTTACTTCTCAGAAGTCAAGGCCAATGTCAGTGGTCTCTGGCTGACTATATTTGCAGATGATTGCAAATTAGGAGCTGTCACTGAATCTCACACTGACACAAATGTTCTCCAGGAGGGGCTGACACAGACAAACAACTGGAGTCAGAGTCATGGACTAAAATTAAATGCCAGAAAATGCATAATAGTGTCCTTTGGGAAGTCATGCATCCCTGGTAACTATCATATCAACAACACACCCCTTAGACTTGACTCAGTAGTCAGGGGCTTAGGGACACATAGATAGTAATCTAGCCTTTGATCATCATGTGTCTACAGTGGTGAGGAAATCATTCTATGTTGCACAACTTATAATCAAAGGTACGGCATGTAAGTCCAAGGAAGTCATTGTTCCACTTTATTCGGCATTCAGCAGACCTATCATTGAGTACAATGCCCCCTTTGGTATGTACCTAACCAGGCATATCCAACAACTGGAACATCCACAGAGATTCCTCACTAAATGAATACAGGGTGTAAGTAATATGTCCTATGCAGACCGCCTCAAGACCCTATCCCTGTATTCTTTCTCCTACAGGCTTTTGAGGGGAGATGTGTGTGTATAAATCAAACCTCAAAGAGTGTGTGCGTGTGTCAGCTACCTGGGCAGGGACATGAAGCACTGGTTAGACAGAGGGTGCTGGAGGTCTTGGCTTGGTCACTCAGCTGAGATCGCAGATCTATAGCTGTACCAGTAAGGAGTCCTATTGGGGATCTGGAGAAAGAGTGAGAAACCAGCCCTGGAATAGTTAACTGTGGCCTCTGCGTGCTCTTACGAGAAATTGCACTTGATGCAGAGAGCTGCATCGGGAGATACTGTGTGTACCTGTTGTCTTCCCAGTGAAAGTCTCCCCACAGGTACCAGTGGTGAAGGTTGAGGCTCCTTGATTACTGGTCCAGTGGTGGGTCATTACATATTATTTTAATTAACCTAAAAGCTAGCTGCAGAAAATGTTTTGCATCAGCATCCATCTTATAAGCAATAAGAATAAAACTCTATTGCCTGCTATTATTAGATGACTGTAAACATCACTGATTTACCAGAAAATTGTAGGCTTGAGGGGAGAAAAGACAAAAAATATGTGACAATGCCTGGAGTGTTTTGCATAATCATGGACAATCAGGCTATTATGCTCACTAAGTCACCAAAAAAATCAGCAATTTTATGAGGGATATGCCGAACATATGAGGCAAAATCAGGGACTTTTAATAGGCATAGTTACCTGCAACAGAGCCTATCTATTGGGGGGGGGGGGTAGAAAGTATGGCTCTTAAACTGTACCTCATTACAAGGAATGTTCCACATTCTGAGTGCATACATTTTTAGATCCTATAATGTTCCATGCTGAAGCGGTATTTTCACTGTTATGATTTTTTTAACAAATAGCTATGGTAAATAACATTGAATAATTTTTACTTCATCAAAAGAACTTAGTAAGTGAGAAAGCACTATTTGTGAACCATGCTGTGAATTTCCTAGTTAAAGTGGTTAGTAAATATTTGCGTGTTTTACATTTTATCCATTTGTTCCTCACATTGAGAGATAGTGTTCTACAGTTTAGACATAGAAGGTTGAGAGTTATGGGAAACAGTTAGTGTAAGGCAGCAGATGGCATGCTGAAGCCAATCTCATTAAGGAATTACTTGTAATTCCTAGATATTTGTATGTTAAGCCCTGCTGGCCTTTAATCTTGGAGCTTTATTCACAGCTCTCCCTGATTTGAGCACTGTTTAGTAATTTATTACTACATTTCTTCCATAAACAGTGTTACTGGTAAATGCCTGCATAGTCTGATGCCTTAAACTGTGCTAGAATTACAGTAGTGACAGCATTAATTTTTTTCTGCTTCAGGATTTGTGGTACAGAGCTTTTACAGTTGTTGATATTACAGTTTTACTTCTAAATTTTTATATTCTGCTAATCATTTACCAGATTAAAGTTGCATTCCAGTGCCTTTCTGTTCCCTTGCTCATTGTGCCTGCCCCATCCCCTACTGAGACAATAAGCTAAAATTTATGAACTTCTAACCTGTCTAGGGTCATTGATCTGTAGCTCAGTGAAGTTGCATACCAGTGTCTCTCTTCCCCTGCTCTTTGTGTCTGTCCCATCCCTACTGAGACATTAAGCTAAAGTTTCTGAAAATGCTCCAGTTGATGTTATTTGATTAGACCCCTCTCTAGTTAGCCTGCTTCTTCCTTGCATTTGTTTTCCAATGCTCTTACCCTTTTCGTGTTGTGGTTTGATAAGGATGTGTCTCTGGCCACCACCCCTTATGGTAATGTAATTTCCATGGTCCCTCCCTCCCCACTGATATTGGCTGTTGCATAAGCTATTTAAGTAATCTTCCCACTCATTGTTCATAGGTTCATAGGTTCATACTAGGCTATCTGCCCTAGGGCATTTATAAGCCTAGCCAGAGTGTGTTTGGCTTTCACCACCCATTTTAAATTAATTTTGCTATGCCCTTTTTCGAGGTTAGTATACTGTGCCTCTGTCTAACAGTGACACAGAAGTGATACCCGGGGTAAACCTACGATCTCTCATCCACTCATCAAGATTCCTCTTGAAGAGAGTCAATGAGGGACTCTGCCTAACCTGGACTGGGATTTTATTCCAGAGTGAAGGGAGCCTCTGGGTTATGAATCTGTCCCTCCAGCATGTCCTATTTATTTCAGTGCTGAGGTTCAAGTCTCTCGAGCGAGTAGCTCGATGGGATTTGGATTTTCTGAGGTGCAGCATGTCCATTAATTCCAGGTTGGACATGGCTTTATACATCAGGCACAGATTGCCTCTGAGCAGGTGGTATGCCACTGAGTAGAGCTGGAGTTTCTTTAACCGGGCAGCATATGGCATCTGTTTGAGCCCTATGATCCTCTTGGTGAGGTACTTTTGGGGTCTTTCCAGTTGCTGCAGGTGTCTGGTAAGGTACATCCCAAAAGGGCATTGTACTCAATTATGGGCCTGATGAGGGATGAGTAAAGAGGCATGATAACCTCCCCTGATCTAGATGTGAATCCCTTCATGATTAGGTGGGCTATATAAAATGTTTTTCTAACCACTTTGGCCACGTGGTTGTCAAATGAGAGATTGCTATCAACTTGGGTCCCCAGGTCCCTAATTACTTCTTCTGTACTTAATGGATTACCACCTATGTGGTAATTTGTGGGCACTTTGTTTTGCCAAAGGGGATGACTATACACTTTTTGGCATTTAGCTTGAGGCCATGGCTCTGGCACCAGTTGTCTGTTTCTATGAGGCCCTTTTGGAGTATGCTTGTGTCGGCTGGAGAGTCGATTATGGCGCCCAGTTTGCAGTCATCTGCGAACTTAGTCAGCCACAGTCCTTCCGTGTTGGCCTGTACCTCTGAGAAATATATACCGAACAAGAGAGGTCCCAGGACTGAGCTTTGTGGGATGCCACTTGTAACTGGTTTGGAGTCTGACATGGCTCCAGCAATTCTAACCATGTGGGTTCTGTCCTTGAGCCAGTTTGCAACCCATCTAGTGACATAGGGGTTTATATTTAAGCTGGTGAGTTTATCTATAATGCCCGAGTGGGGTATTGTATCGAAGGCTTTTGCGAGGTCCAGATAGGCTGTGTGGACCACCTTCCCCTCGTCAATGGCCTTGGTGACTGTTTCAAAGAAATCGACCAGGTTTAAGAGGCAGGATCTGCCCTTAACAAAGCCGAACTGGGTAGGATCCAGTGTCTGTAGGTCCCCAATATCTTTATTTATGAGGTCCATGATGATCCTTTCCATAGCTTTGCAGACTAAGCTAGTCAGGCTTATGGGGTGATAGTTTCCAGGATCCGTTGAGGCACCACCTTTGTGGAGAGGGACCACTGTTGCTGTACGCCACTCTTTGGGTACATATCCTGTAGTAAGGCTAAGATTGAACAGTAGTTTTATGTTTGGGTTTAGCTCTTCTTGGAGTTCATGTAGGAAGCAGCCCGGGACACCGTCTGGTCCCATTGATGCTGTGTTTTTCACTTTGGAGAGGGCAGCTCTTACCTGAGCATCTGAGATGTCAGGGGGGCAGCACTCTGCTGGGATAAATATTTGCCCTTTTGGTGGGGAGGGGGGGAGAAGTTTGCGCTGAACCTGTCAGCTAGGATGTTGGCAATGTCTGTGGGTTTGGTGTATTTTTTGTCATTTTGGACTAATTCTGAGCATATCTGGGAATTCCCACCCAGGTTCCTAACATAACTAAAGAAAGCCTTGTGATTATCCTTAGTGTCCTGTGCAATTTTTCTCTCGAAGCTGGCCTTAGACAATTTTATGAGTGCCCGTAGTTTTTTGCTAATACTGATCAGAGATGCCTTCCCTTTTTGGGATTTTGCTCTATCATGTAGTAGCTTCCTCCTTCTATTGTATAGTTTGTTTATTGCTGGGGTCCACCAGACAGGACAGCTGCCTTTGGAGGATTGGGTCTTGGTTTTATTTGGGATTGCATGATCCATGAATTCCTGAAGGTGTTCATAGAATGTGTTTATAAAGGATTCTGCGGTCTGGGCCGTATTTTCCACAGGCCCGGGGGCTTTGAAGGATTCCACCTCGGTTTTGAGGATTGTGAAATTTGCTTTAGAGAAGTTTTTCACTGTGGTTTTCAGGGCAGGGGGTGGAGTCGGGATGTGAATATCCAGTGAGATTAGTTTATGGTCTGATCTTACCAGTGAGGGATACACTTCTGGTCTGGAGCATAGAGTCCCCATGTTGGTGATGATCAGGTCCATTATGTTTTCCCTCTTGTGGGAGTGGTAACAAGTTGTTCCATAGCATTTGAGTTTATAAATTCTAGGAACCTTTGGGCTAGGGTGTTGGAGCTAGAGTAATGCTCCCAGTCTATGTTTGGGTAGTTGAAGTCGCCCAATATAATGGTGTTTGGAGAGACCTTCATATTTTCCAGTGTTCTCAGGAAGGCCGAGTGGGGTTCCTGGGTTTGGGAGGGTGGTCTGTAGCAGGCTATAAACTGGAAGGCAGTTTTACCCACTGTTAGTTGCACATGGATAGTCTCTGATGCTTCGTGCTGTGCCACCAACCTGGAGGTGTGGGTATCTTTGACGAATATTGATACTCCCCCTCCTTTTGTGGTACGTTCCAAGTTTTGGGGCTGAAAAGCATGGTATGAGGTATAACCTGGTAGTGCTGGGGTGCTCTCTGGAGCCTTGAACCAGGTTTCTGTTACTGCACAGATATTGATGTTCTCCATGCTAAGGAGAGTTTTGAGTGCGTGCATCTTGAGGTTTAGACTTCTGGCATTGAGTAGCATTACTCTTAGTTTCTTATCCCTTGTGATACCTATGGAGGTGGGTTTGTCTTTTGAGCCTTGCCTAAAAAGGCACTATGGGGGTAGCAAGAGCCTTTGCCAATATCCAAAAGCCCAGGGGTGACAGGTGCAAGCCATCCCTAGCGAAGCATCGTGGCTTGTCGAGCATGTCATCCCAGGCTGACAGGCATTGGATCCCCTTTGTATGACACCAATACTTAAGCCAATTGTTGAAATTGATCATCTTGTCTTCATATTGTGGCATCATTCTTGGTGAGGGTAAGATGCTACTCAAGGTCAGGGTCATACCGGCCTGGGCTACATGCTCAGAGAGCTCCTCTATGTCTCTTTTCATGTAGTCCAGGGAGGTACGTCTCAGGTCATTCACACCAGCATGGACAATGACTGAGTCATATTTGTACTTGCCTTGGAGTGACCTGAGTGCATGTGCTATGTGGCGGATCCTAGCGCCCGAAAGGCAGCTCACCGTGTCCTTCTCCTTGTTCAGCCTGGTGAGTGGGACATCAGTGTGCCTGACGATAGAGTCACCTATTACAAGTGCATCAGGTGTGTTGTTTAGCCTTAAGGGCTGTGACTGTTTGGCACACTGGCTTTGTGAGCTATGTGTTGCATGTGTTTTGTTTTGGGGTAGCGGTTGCTTGGGTGTCTGCTTTGGAGGTCTCTGCTGCTTAGGCAGATTTTTATTTAGAGCCTCCGAGTATGTTTTTGTGTGTTTATGTGTTTGGTTTGCTGTCGTGGTAGGTCTATGTGAGACTGGAATTGTAGTGAGTGTGGTTTCCTTCTCCTCCTGACTGGTTTCGCCAGTACTGAGTTGAGAGAGCTTGGCCTCCAGTATGGCTATATGGTTGCATCTCTCACATGTGTTGGAATTTGTTGGGAGGAGGAGAGGGTTGTCTGTGTACATGAGGCAGTTGTAACATTGCCTCAAGATTCCCAGATTCACCAACTGGACCGGAGAGGAGATTGACAACTGACCTCTGGACATGCTAGAATAGTATTGGGAATTCCTTTATAATTGAAAAAAAGGGCCAATGGGGAACAAGGTACTCAAGGGGAGTTTGTGAGGTTGTAGTGCTTTTAATATTTTAGTGCTGACTTATATAATTGCTTTAGTGAGCAAGTGCCAGGTAACTTAAATGCAATGTGTTTCAGGTAACTTCAATGCAAAAATGACAAACAGTAACTTTCTTTCAAGTGGAACAAGGAAATAAGTACAGTAAGTAATGCAAATATCACTAGGGATCCACAGAAGCACTGAAAAGCTGCGTTTTAGGTGGAATTAGCATTTCAGGGAAATAACAAGCAAACAAACAAGCAGCATACAAATAAAGCTAGATTCAGCAGGCCTGGATCTAGTCTATGCTACAGCAAACAAGGTGTGCCAATTGCAGTAAGAAACAGTTCAAATATGCAGGCACTATAAGCCTTTAACCAGAAATTCCCAGCTCAGAACGGCAGAGCCCAGCCTCTCCTCCCACAAGAGTGCAGACCCTGAACCTTCTTAATGTAAAATAACTGGCCTGAAACCCAAGTGCTTAAACCAGAACCAATACACTTTTAGAATAACAGACACTGAGCTCTCAATGAGCAGTTCACAACTTAGAAGGATGTAAGCTACCTGTCCTGCCACCACAGTGCAGGCCACAAACCTTCCTAATGTAAAACAACTGGTCTGAAGCCCAAGTGCTTAATCCAAAAGACTTAGAATGATAGCTACACTTTAATCAAGTTACTACCAAGCAGTAATAAATACAACTGAATACTTTAAAGAATGCCTGGATTAGTGCTCAAGTTATACAAACAAAGCTAGATTCAGCAGGCCTGGATCTAGTCTATGCTACAGCGAACAAGGTGTACCAATTTCAGTAAGAAGCAGTTCAGATATGCAGGCACTATAAGCCTTTAACCAGAAATTCCCAGCTCAGAAGGGCAGAGTCCAGCCTCTCCTCCCACAAGAGTGCAGACCACAAACCCTTTTAATGTAAAATAACTGGCCTGAAGCCCAAGTGCTTAAATCAGAATTAATACACTTTTAGAATAAGAGACACTGAGCCCTCAATCAGCAGTTCCCAACTTAGAAGGATGTAAGCTACCTGTTCTGCCACTACAGTGCAGACCACAAACCTTCTTAATGTAAAACAACTGGCGTGAAGCCCAAGTGCTTAATCCAAAAGACTTAGAATGATAGCTACACTTTAATCAAGTTACTACCAAGCAGTAATAAATGCAATTGAATACTTTAAAGAATGCCTGGATTAGTGCTCAGGTTATACAAACAAATCTAGATTCAGCAGGCCTGGATCTAGTCTATGCTACAGCAAATAAGGTGTACCAATTTCAGTAAGAAGCAGTTTAGATATGCAGGCACTATAAGCCTTTAACCAGAAATTCCCAGCTACAAGGGCAGAGTCCAGCCTCTCCTCCCACAAGAGTGCAGACTATGAACCCTTTTAATGTAAAATAACTGGCCTGAAGCCCAAGTGCTTAAAATAGAATTAATACACTTTTAGAATAACAGACACTAAGCCCCCAATCAGCAATTCCCAACTTAGAAGGATGTAAGCAACCTGCCCTGCCACCACAGTGCAGACCACAAACCTTCCTAATATAAAACAACTGGTCTGAAGCCCAAGTGCTTAAACTAAAAGGCTTAGAATGAGTTACACCAAGCAGTAATAAATACAATTGAGTACTTTTAAGATGACGCAAAAGCAAAATAAAGTAGGAAGAAACACAAATACAGTAAAAGCAGATTTTTTTTTTGAGCGAGCAAATGAGATGGGCCCAGGAGTTACAGGACAGAAACAAGTGCAAATGCAGGCCTTCAAATCAGAAAGTTGAGAGAGATGGAAGACCGCCCAAAAGGATAATAACTACAAATTCTGGGCCAGAACCACTCCTTATGTGGTAGACAGGTTACCTAGTGCTTACCACTCCCACTGATAAACTAGAAGGCTTCCCTCCAACACAGAAAGGCTTGGGGGCTCAGAAGCTTACAAATAGTCCTGGATACAGCAAATCTGTATCTGGAACACTATTTACAGGAAAGGTAGGAAACAGGCTTACAATTGTTTTTTTTTTTTTTTTCAGAAAAGTAGCAAAAACAGTAGTAAAAACAATTCACATGCAGTGCAAGCTGGCACACTTGAGTATGTAACAATATTAGTCCACACACAGTTTGAAAAAATGTAATTAAATTAAAAAGGACTAAAAGCAAGTGCAGAAAGGGTTTATTAGGTAGAATGCGGTAAAAAGATGGGACTGGGGGAGTGTCCTAGATCAAATCTACAGTGGGGCGGGCACTGCAAAAGCCACCAAATTTAAACTACTGCCAGAACAGGGAGGGGGGTGGAGAAAAGTTTCAACAGAGATGTGAGAAATCAGAGTGCAAATTATAAAACCCAAAAAATATATACTGATCTCTGTATATTTGCAGAACACTAAGACAACAGATATATAAGCAACAATTTAGCTCTATAATACAGAAAATACAGAAAAATATACTCAGCTCTATATATTGCAGAAAGTCTTGTAAGGCTGTTTCACTTTAAATGCAGACTGCTGCTATTAACAGTTCAATTTAAGGGAACCTTGAGTTAACAACACAGAAGCAACAGAAACCACAATGAGGAGGTGGGGTGGGGAAAAGTTTCATCAGAGATGTGAGGAATCAGAGTGCAAATTATAAAACCCAAAAAATATATACTGATCTCTGTATATTTGCAGAACACTAAGACAACAGATATATAAGCAACAATTTAGCTCTATAATACAGAAAATACAGAAAAATATACTCAGCTCTATATATTTGCAGAAAGTCTTGTAAGGCTGTTCCACTTTAAATGCAGACTGCTGCTATTAACAGTTCAAATTAAGGGAGTTTTCCATAGATCCATAATACTGAGTGCCCACACAGCAAACCAGTATTGCTCTTCAGTAAACTTCCTTTACTACAAAGTGTCTCCTGCTCATTTCCTAGATCTCAGCGAAGCTTGGAATCCCCGCCTATGTTCCAGAATTGTTTTTCTTGTATCCGGTGTTATCCAACCAAAGCTAAGTACTTTTGATTGCTAAGTCACACTTGTGTAAGATATTATGAGAGCTTGCTACAGTTTCCTGCTTTTATGTGTGCACTTCACTGTATTTTTGTAAAAAAAAGACTTTCCTCCACCCGCTGTTACTGCTGTAAGTCTGTCTTGAAATCACCTCCAGCAAGGTATTTGCAGCTAGTTGTTTAATTGGTTTGTGATAAAATTGCACCTGTGGGTCTTTTCTGTTGTATTTTTTAGTTATATTTTTATTCCATTTGACACTGGGATGGGGTGATCTGTAGCAGCAAGTAGAAATACATTACTGCAGATGCTATGTTTTTCATTTTCTTCTCAATGAGGCAGCAGGAGTATAGAGAATGTGGGTATCATTTTTGGTGGCATGTGATGGATGAAAGCAAAAGACTGTTACAGGATCACTTCTGAATGACTAATGATGTGGTATCTTTGAGAGGATAGATGGTGTCAAAGAACAACATGGGCTTTATATCCATGCAATCCCTTGATAGTCTATGGTAGTATAACATCTTAGAACAAGTACATTCCACTGAGTCACAATGTGTTTTTTTTTGTACCTATTTGCCTTATTAAAAGCATTTTCTTATTGTGAACTGACATATGACCTGCTATATCCACCCTCAACTCCTTTTCCCATTTTTGCACATGGGGTTGGGATGTTACTTCAAGAATGACAATCATCTAGAGCCAACATTTATACTGCTGGTGGCTAGCTCTACCATGGTAGTTCATTACTGCCACTGACTCACACAATCACACCTAGGGCCAACTTAAAAGTGTCCGATCCACTAACACACACACTCACACCTAGGGCCAATTTAGAGTGCCCAATCCACCTGCTGCATTGCTTTGCTTTGGAATGTGGGAGGAAACCCGAGCACCCACAGGAAACCCACGTGAACTCAGGGAGGATATGCAGACTCTGCACAGAAGGCACCTCAGCTGAGAATCGAACCAGAGAACCTGTTGCTGTGAGGTGACAATGCTAACTGCTGCACCACTGAGCCACCCATGCAGCAAGTAAATTCAGTTTTTCAGGGTTTGTTTGTTTGTTTATTTGTTTGTCGCAGTCTAACTGTATACCTGATTTCCAAATAATCTTGACTTTTACACAAAAAGCCAGGTAAAAACTCATTTCCAAAATATGTGTGTACTATATTGCCATCACATCAGAAGTACATTTCACAAGAAAAATATATATATTTTTTCATTTGCAATATGCTATGGTAGTTGTCCCTGCCTACAGAGTATTTTTCAATTGTGGTAAATTGGTTACTACCCTGTTGTATTGTATCCTGCCTGCGTCTGATTGTTTAGTGTTATGTTATATTGCATTTTTTATATTAGCGACACATACCTTGCTGCATTATTTCTTCATTAGTTCACTGTATTCATTTTTGTGGTACCTGACCCTGTTGTTGAATTATTGAGTTATTGTGGCACCAGTACCTGTTGTACCTAACATCTTTTGTAACATTTTGTCTTTTGTGCTAAGTACCTCCTCAGGATCTTGTGACTTGAGCTGAAGTAACTTCCACCTGAAGTCTTGAAGTTAGTTGTATATATGTCTTTTGAATTATTGGATTGTGGTGTTTCTCAGTCACAAACTACTACACTGATCTCTACTTTGCAATCTTCCTGCCTGCTGTTCATGCATTTCAAAGAAGTCAACCAGGTTCAAAAGGCAGCAGGGGCCCCCCCTGAACAAAGCTGAACTGGATCTAGTGTCTGTAGGTCCCCAACGTCTTTGTTTATGAGCTCATGATGATCCCCCTCCATCCATAGACTCATGTAGGACGCAGCCCTGGACGCCATCTGGTCCCATGGAAGCAGTGTTTTTGCTTTTGAAGGCAGCTTTCACCTGAGCATCTGAGGATGTTTGGAGGCAGCTCTGCCGATAGATATTGCTCTTTTGGGGGGGGGGGGTTGGAGGAGCACTGAACCTGTCTGCCAGGATATTTGGGATGTCGATGTATTCAGTGTGTTTTTTTTTGTTAGAATCTAACAAGAACACAGTTGGAGTTGCATCCCAGTTTCTAACAAGTTTATAAAAAAAGCCTTAATTATGATTGTTGGTGGTGTGTGCTTTTTTCTCCCTTGGCCTGGCCTTGTTTTGGGATTTTAGGAGGGATTTTAATTTTTTTTGTAATTTTGATATAGATTCCCTTTGCTATATCATGTAGTAGCTTCCTCCTCCTCTTGTGTTATTGTGTTATATTTGTACAAGTCCACAGGGGTGACCGCCTGCCTTTGGGTCTTGGCTGGATGATTTTGTCTTGGTTTGCATGGGGGATGGTGATGTTGTGATAGTATGGAGATGTAATAGAGATATAGTTGATTCTGCAGTTTGTTTCCACCTGTCCTGTGGCTGGCCTGTATTTGAGAAGGATTTGAGTGTTGAGGAAGTTAAGTTTGAAGTTTTGTTTTTTCAGTTAGGTTTGGGGGGCTGGGAGGGGGGTGGGAGGACTGGTGGACAAATGTGAATTAATTTGTGGTCTGATCTACCAATGAGGGGATATACTTTGGGTGTGGAGCATGAGGTCCCCATGTTGTAAATGTCAGGTCTGTGTTCCCTGTCCCCTCTTGTGGGAGTAGTGTAGTTTTTTTCCCCCATTTTGAGTTTATAATTTCCTTTTGTCTTTGGGCTGTTGTGCTGGGGCTTTGCTAATGCTTTTGTCAATGTTTGGGTAGATTGGAGTAAGTTAGGAATCTTCTGTTTGGAGAATGTTTTCAGTTCTCCAAATGGGATTCCTGACTTTGAGAGGGTTCCTGAGAGGGGAAGGTTGGAGAAAAGCAAGGTAGGCTACCTGCTGTTGTTGCTGGTCTGTAGGACATGGTATCCAATGCACAGTCTTGCCATGCCATTAACCTGGAGGTGTGGATATCCTATATAAATATGGAAACTCCCTTGGGAAAGTCTGGGGGTTTCTTGATAAAAAGCATGATATGAGGTATAGTGTGGTTAGGTGAGTGCTCTCTTGCTAAGTAGTGCTGGGGTGCTCTCTGGAGCCAGTGTTGGCAGAGCCTCCAGAGAGAGCCAGTGATCTCTTCATACTGAGCGAGACTTCTATAAGTTGCTTGGCGTTACCCTTAGTTACTCTTGTATCTTGTTCCTTGTGCTCTCTCTGGGTGAGGGTTTGAGCCTTGCCTCCTAAACCTTGTGTGCAGTTTTAAAATATTATTTTACTGATCTCCATATTGCAATCTTGTCTTCATTGGATCATTACAATGTTGTACTGCATTATGCTACATTGTTACACTAAGTTTCATCGTGTGGACAGTATCACGTCATATAGAATGTTGCTGTATTGTACATAGTTTCATTGTTTAGCATTGTTCTATAACTGTTTTCTCTGTCCCCTTATGTATAATAGAGCTTCTGTTTTGTACTCTATTATACTATGTTACGTTACTTCTGCATTTTGTACTGCTTAATTGAGTCTTTATATGTCAAACAGCTCCGCCCTTTTAGACAGACAAATGCTCATTAAATTCCTTAACATTGCATTACTTATATCACCTATTTTTTTTTTTTCTAGATCAACTATAGGCCATGTTTCTCTTCAGCCATCAAGTACTACTAGCCTTCTAGCACTAAATGGCCAGAGGCTGTGTTTAAACTAACTTACGTTTTCTGACAACTATTAGCTATTTCCACAGAATGAGTCCACATATCAGAGGTACAAATAATTACCTCAGTGTGAGGGAAATCTCTGACCCATACTGGTTCACGGGTTCATACCAAAGTACTAGGCTAGCGGCCCTTGTAGGCCATTTTAAGCCCAGCCGTTTTCCCTTAAAGATGAGAATCAAACAATGTATCTTGTGTCTGTGAGTTAAACACCTTAACCATTATGCCATTATCCAACCCCCTATAATAACACGACAGGTACATACAGCAATATAAACATAAAACTTTCCTATGATGATGGTTCAAAACACCCCTCTTTCATATCTAATTCATTAGTGCACACTGCAACTGTTAGGATATTAATCCATTTTTTCCACCTTATCTTTAAACTTTGCAACATCTAGTCCAAGACCACCAATTATTGGAGAGACCACATTCAGCCTCTCAGTAGTCATCTTGGGATTAGTGCTTCTGTTTTGCTCCTGGTTAGAGAAGTACAGGGACATTATTTCTTGAAGACTGCTGATCACCAGAAAGCCTGATAATTATTTCATAGGAGCTAGTTGAAATTTGTGCTTATATTTTGCTTCTGGTGAGAGAAGGAGCAGAGTGCATTGGATTCCTGACTGTTTCTGATTGGGTAGTGAGTGTATGTGTTGGACCTTCCTGATTGATTTGGTTCCTGCTCAAAGCAACTACCCAGGAAAAGGCTAGAACAAGCCTACAGACCCTTGCATCATCTGGGACAAGACTGTTCACCACCAAATAGCCTGCGACCTGCTTCTTATCATGGGATTGGGGCCACTGTTTTGCTTCTGTGAGAGAAGAAACAAAAGAGCACTGTATCCCGCAGCATGAAGCTGTGTTGAGACCAGATATAGTACTAGCCAGACTGTAACCAATCAGGCAAATTCCTTGTTTTTTATTATTCTTGACAAAGCTAATTCTTTTTTTCAGTAAGTACTGCTTGATTAGTTGCTGTCCAGCCTAACTTCAGAAAATATCTTTAAATAATTCATCCATAATACATCAGGATCTATTTATTAGTTTCCCATCAAGTGTTTGACAGTGCACTGTATAAAAATAGAAAACTTAAAAACTTGAGTTGACATTTTTCCTGGAAAAGAACTCTTGAAATGTAATCAATATCTAGTTGCACACAGGATGACTAGTTTGCAGTGACAACCAATGCCCCAGAGTTGCAAACCAGATACTTCGAATAATATTATTTTATATTCTCTCTACAAACATTTAATCAATAAAAAGGGCCTATTTCCATGGATACAAACTTCCTCCTATTTCCATACCCAACTCGGTGGATATGGTCATCCTGAGGCAATATAGAAATTGCCTCATATTTGCTGACAACCAGCTAATTCTCAAACAAACTGATACGGTGTGTGAGAGATGTATTTATACAATGTCACGGGAGGCAGAGCTCTCATAGAAAAGCACTCCTAATGTCAGTCAGTTGGACTGTAGTACACATGTTGCACCCATCACACAGTTTTAAGCAGACACATAGACCCCATATATGCTAAGGCAGTTAAATTTAACCTTCCTAAACCCCAAACACCTCCTAGATGAAGTACACATAATGAATACCCTCAGCAGCCCTGAACACACTCTTTCAAAACAACACCCACATCAACAAATACAGCCACATCTCATGGATCCTCTACTTCTAAGCCCATAAAGCAAAACACCACACAATCCAACATTCTGGTTATTGGAGACTCCATTGTGAGACACACTGATGTCCCTCTCACCAGGCTGAGTAAGGAAAAAGTCACAGTCAGTTGTCTATTAGGGGTCAGTATTCACAATATTATGCTTGCACTGAGGTCATTGGACCACAAGTATCAGAATGACTCAGTAATAGTCCATGTTGGAGTAAATGACCTGAGACGTACCTCTTTAGACTATATAAAGAGAAACATCATGGAGCTGTCATAATATGTATCCCAGGCTGGTATGAGCCTAGCACTGAGCAGCGCTTTTACCTTCTCCAAGGATGATGCCACAATACAAACAGAAGATAATAATTGGCCTAGTTTCTAGTGTCATTCTAAGGGTGTGCAATATATGTCAGCATGGAAGGAGATGGTTAACAGATCATGCTGCTTTGCCAGGCATGGTCTGCACCTCTGTCCTCTAGGCTTTTGAATATTAGCTAAAACATTGTCCTCACCCATAGTACCCTTTTTAGGCAATGCCATACAGAAAGTACTTCTGACATGGCAAATCAAATCTAAGAAAATCTAAAGTTGTTACTGCTCAATGTTAGGAGTCTAAACAAATAAACTCCACTCCCCACAAGCTCTCCTCATCCAGGAGAATGTTGACATCTGTGAAGTCACTGAGACATGATTTAAAGCCATGGAGAGCAGATTGGCAGTGCAAGACAATAATGCCTTCCACACATTTAGATCAGCTACTACAGAAACATGTATGAAAGGTGGAGGTGCCTCAATTTACATTGAAAGTAAATAAAACTGGTCAACAGGACAATGTACTTGAGCTTCTTCATGTTTTGATCACCATAAGGAAAATCCAGTACCACTTCCTTGCAAGCTATAGGTCCCCCTCTATGATCCAGGAAGCCCATGACATGTATTTAAATTTATTGGAAACACTCACCATCCAACCCAATACCACATTCATGGGCAACTTTACTTACCCTATTATTAACTGGGAATTGCCCCATTATTAACACCAAATGTGCTGACAGAGAGATTCCTGGATTTTGTAAACACAGACTCCCTGGAGCAGATTGTCAATAGAATGACCAGAGGTACAAGCATACTGGATCTAGTCCTCACTAATATGGGAGAGTTCTGCATACCCCACTAATGTAACGTCTTCTCTGGAAAGGTCAGACCAGAAAATGGTCCCATTTGAAGTAAAAATAAAACCTGGAAAACCAGCAAACCATAGAATGTTAAAACATTACTCTGAGACTAACTACCTACTGTTAAGTGATAACCTGGCAAAATTCTGAGCCCCCATAAACTCTGAGCACACTGCTGCCTATGGGGAACTATTCACAGAAACCCTATACATGCGTGTTAATAGCTGCATAGAGGCAACTGTACCCACCAGGAAGAAGTTCAGAACTACCTCAAAAAACAAGCTATCCTGGTGGAATCGCAGCATCAACAGGCTGTATAACAGAAGGAACAAAATCATGGCAAAAATTAGTAGGTGCAGCACCCAGAAGGACAAAATCACTCTCATCAAACTAAACAAACAAGAGGAGAAATAAAGTCTACCAAAGCCAAATTTGAGGAAAATTTGGCCTCACAGGCCAAGGACAACCACAAGGCCTTCTTTAGCTATCTCCACAACCTCAAAGTCTATACACAATTGTGTGTGGATTTTATTGTCAGTACAGTCACTTATACTGACTCAGAAGATATAGCAGTCCTGATGGCCAATAAATTCAGCTCCAACTTTAACTTTCTTTCCCCTTCAACCTCCTCTCAGGAAATACCATCAAATATAACTCCCCCTACTATCACTAGGGAACAGGTCTTTAATGCTCTCTCTAAGGCCAAGAGCACTACATCAACGGGCCCAGACAATATCCAGGGATGCCTTAAAAATAGCATGAAACATGACCTGTCACACCATCTGGAATTGCTACTTAACCATAGCGTTCAAACAGGCTTCATGCCTCTCTACAAAAAGATGGGCCACCGACAAATTCTGGAAACTACAAGCCCATAACTCTCACTAGTCTCATATGCAAAGCCATGGAAAGAATTATTGTAGAAATGATCAGTAATGACACAGGAAACTACCAGACAGTGGACCCAACCTAGTTTGGTTTCACCAAGGGTAGGTCATTCCTACTCAGCCTAGTAGACTTCTTTGAGAAGGTCAGCAAAACAATGGATGGGGGCAAAACAGTTCACCCTTCCTCCCTTCACCTAGCCAGGGTATTTGGCACAGTACCCTACTTGGGCATTGTTGACAAACCTAAGAGGTTAGGTATAAACCCTTATGTCACCCAGAGAATAGGCAGCTGACTCACAGACAGGATCTAAGAAGTTAGAACTGGGGAGTCCAACTCTACAAAGAGGCCAATCACAAGCAGAGTCCCTCAGGGATCAGCCCTGTGACTGCTCCTTTTTGGCATTTACTTCCACGAAGTCAAGGCAAATGTCAATGGCCTCTGACTGACTACATTTTCAGATGACTGAAAATTAGGAGCTGTCATAGAATCCCCCACTGACATAAACTTTCTCCAAGAAGTGCTGACACAGACAAATAGCTGGTGTCAGAGCCATGGACTAAAACTAAATGGCAAGAAATGCATAATAGTGTCCTTCAGGAAGTCATCCATCCCCTAGTAACTATCATATTGACAACACCCCCCTCCAAGTATTGACCAAGTAGGCAGGGACATAGACTGTAATCTAGCCTTTGGCAATCACATGTCCAAATTACTGAGGAAATCATTCTAAAAACAAAGTATGCCATCTAAGTCCAAGGAGAGCATTGTTCCATGGTATTTGGTATTAAGCAGGCCTATCATTAAGTACAATGCCCCCAACAGCTAGAACGTCTACAGAGGTTTTTCACTTAAAAAATACATGGTGTAAGTAATATTTTTCTATGTAGACCACCTCAAGGCCCTATCCCTGTATTCTGTCTCCTACAGGCTGTTGAGGGAAAATCTGTGCCTGGCTTACAAGGCAATGTCAGACCCCACCCTGATGGATGTCCTGCATAACTGCAAAACAAATACCACCAGAATTACCCTTTCTAAAGACTTAAACCTTGCCTATTATATCAATAGGACCTGCTGGAGAGACAGGTATGTATCCCAGAGACTACCCTTTCTCTGGAATAAGCTCTCCATACCTGTGACCCAGAGCTCCTCCCTAACGAAATTCAAGCGTAACTTGAAAAATTGGATGGGGAACAGGAAATTTCATCCCTGGCTTGGCATCTATGTCTCTAATGGACACAGGCAGACTGCAAATGGTTCATCTCCTAGGCCTTTTATTGTAAATATTTTTTCTGCAAATCCCTGCTTACAGTGATTAAGGGTACCAGAACTTTTCAGAAATTTGGGATGCATTTCTAGGCTTAAAAAGGCCCTGGTGGCCATTAGCCTAGTATACAACTATTATCCCATAAATCTATGAACATCAGATCCAAAACCACAAAAGATGTCCATGGTATGGCACTGCAGATACATACACTGTAGTCAAAACTCAGCAAAACAGTAACACAAATTCCATACCATTTATACTTTTTTTCCACCACCACGGACAAGACTCCCTACAGTGTTTTGGGCAAAGACCTTCTGTTTACAAGAACAGTCCACTCTTTACGGGAATGTTTTTGCCATAAGTCACTCTGTTTTGCCACCATATCACCAGGTCTCTTCACCGCAGATATGAATGTTACATGGTCATTGTTCATGTGAGTCTGAATGACTAGCAGTGCAACCCTTTGGACTATATAAAGAGGGACATGATAAAGCTCTCTGTCTATGCCTGTACAGCTAGAAAGAAACTGATCTTGAACAGTACCCTGCCTTCAATGGGAATGATTCAACAATATAAACAAAAGATTATTAACTTTAATAATTGGTTTAGTTACTGGTATTATTCTGAGGCTGCTCAGTGTGTCTGCTAACCTGGATGGTGATTGAAGACAATCCTGCCTGTTTCATCAAGGATGGCTTGCGCATCTCTCATTAGGGATTTTGAATTCAGGTTAAGAATTATGCCACAGCATAGTGCCTTTTTAGGTAATTGCAATCTACAAAGGCTAACAGCCTAACAAATCTTATTTCAAATCTGGGAAAGATCAATACATCACTGCTCAGTACAAGCAGCCTAAGTAAGAAAATACCCCCCCCCCCAAATCCCAACTGCCCTTGGAAAATGTACTTATTAGTTTTGTTATCAAAACCTGTACTTTGGACAGTGACAACACTTCCTCTTTACCTTTACTCTGCTTACTATTTTCTTAGGTGTGCACTATGGATACTAGTGATGCTGGTGATTGAATGTCTGTTTTTATATGAAAGACCATTACCTCTATATTCTTATTTAGCTGCAAGTGCTCTGAAACTACTGTTGGTTTATGAATGCATTGGATTGGGATTGGATTTCTTCCTTTAACATTTAGATACTTCCATATTTTGCTCTAATTGCATTATAGTTTGTGTTATTTTAAATTTTAATTTACATTAATGCTTTTTATGGAATTTTTGACATTCTTGGGTACGGTCAGTTAGAAGAAATCCATTTCCATTCACTGACTGAAAAGGATTTTAAATCTACCTAGCTAATTTGTGGTTAGAGCTAAGACATAGGATATTATTTTTAGCTGCATTCCTATTAAGCAGCATGTTCTGGGAAACGACTGCTCGTGTGTGACTGTACTGGATTTTTCCCAGTCACCTGCTCGGTCCCTGTTGTGCTTTTATACTTGGAAGCTTTTGAGCTGTCTGCTCCTTCTGTAAATTTGACTTTAGAACACCCCCCCCCCCAATATCTTCTCATCTCATCTGCTCATTCTGCTGGGCAATGACAGGTCAGACATGAAAGGACCTCATCTTAGACTATTAAAGCTTGAGTTAGCCTCAATGTTATGTTATCCCACTCAGTTAATATACACTGTAACATCTGGGATTGGGAAACCAATTGCAGGAGAGTTTAGGAATTGCCACTCAGGAATCAGCTTGGGATTAATGCTTCTGTTTTGTCCTAGTGAGAGAACTGCAGAGGGACATTATTTCCTGGAGACTGCTAATCACAGGAAAGCCTGAACATTGTTTCTTAGTGGCCATCTTGAATTAATAGTACTGTTTTCCTTCTGGTGAGAGAAGAAGAATATGGGCTTTGATTCCAGCTGTTCTCTGATTAGCAGTGTGCGTGAGACTTCAATGAGTGGTCTGGTTGCAGTTTTGGTGAGAACCTTTTTAGGGCCTTTGTTCGACTGGGCCACCTGTTGCGTCCAGCTGCTGTATGCACTATCCAGGGTACCTACCAAGAAAAGACAATAACAAATGTACTGAACCCAGCAACATCTTTTCAGGAAGTGGCTGGGGATTAGTGCTACTCTTTTGCTTCTGGTTAGGGAAGGAGCTAAGGTTCACTGATTTCTAGCTGGACACAGCTGTGTTGCAACCAGCACCATTTCCACTAACAGACAGATAGTACCTCAAGTAATCAACCCCAAATCTCATATGCACTACTACTCCTTCATCCCACATAGTAAGCACCTGGAACCATGGATAAACACTTTCCAACAATGTCTGTAGTCAACTTGGTTTCAATGGGCATTTTGACACAATATAGCAACTGTGTCATGTTTACTGCCAGCTACCTACTACAATCGGTGTGAGAGATGCAGTTATTTAATGCTAGTGGAGATAAAACTCAAACATGAAGCAGGTTGCCAGTACCACACAATACCAGACTAAACCAAACAGGCAGAGATCAGCCCCATCACATAGACCTGCAAATGCTGAGGCTCTTAAAAAAAGTAACTACCTAAACCACACAAGCCCTATAAATGGAGTCTAAAATACACATACCCTCAGCAAAGTCAAAAACACACAATACAGGCAGCACCCAGCTAGAAACAAACATCTAACAAAAACAGTGTCTCAATTCAAAAGTGCATAAAGTAAACCTCTATCCAATCCAACATCCAAGTCATAGATTACTCCATTGTGAGACAAAGGAATATCCACTTGCAGGGCTGTACAAAGAGAGGGTCATGATTAGCTGATGATAAGGTGTCAGGATTCACTGCATCACCGAGCAACCAAATCCTTGCACCACAAGTACACGTGTCTCAATCATAGCACAGATGGGTGTAAATCCTTGCACCACAAATATACATATGTCTCACTCATAGTACACATGGGTATAAGTGACTTTAGAGCTACCTCCCTGCACTATATGAAGTGAGACATGAAGGAGCTGTCAGAATATGTGGGTGAGGCAGGTATAAATCTAGCCTTGAGCAGCATTTTACCAATGCAAAGAATGATGTTGCAATATGAAAAAAACATTATTGCCCATAGACGTGCCCTGGCATTGTGCTGCCCAACATCAGTTCCCAGTGCCTTTATCAAGTAGAGCCACTGGAGTGATCCCCAGGGTGAACTTTCTATTTTCCATCCACTCATCAAGATTTCTCTTGAAGAAGGCCAGTGAGGTGCTCTGCTTGACATGTATGGGAAGTCTATTCTAGAGCATGGGCGGTCTCTGGGTTATGAACCTGTCCCTCCAGCATGTTCTTTTGATTGTTGTAATGAGGTTGAGGTCTCTGGAGTGTGTGGGGTGGAGGGATTGGGATTTCTTTAGATGTAGCATTTCTAACAGAGCTGGATCAGACATGGCTTTGTAAGTCAAGCAGAGATCGCCTCTTAATAGACGATATGAGATAGAGAATAGCTGGAGTTTTTTGAGTCTGTCCATATAGGACATGTGTTTAAGGCCTAGTATCCTCTTCGTGAGGTACTTCTGCGGCCTATCCAGCTGTTGCAGGTGTCTAGTGAGGTACATGCCAAATGGGGCATTATACTCTATAATTGATCTAATGAGGGAAGAGTAGAGAGAAATGATGACCACTTTCTTCCTGGATGGAAAACCCTTGGTAATGAGATGTGCCACATAGAAGGACTTTCTGACCACAGTGGCAATGTGGTGGTCGAAGAACAGGTTGCTGTCAACCTGTCTCCCCAGATCTCTTATAACTCCTTTAGTGTTCAGTGGGCTCCCATGAATGTGGTAATTAGTGGGAACTGAGTTTTTCCAAAGGGGATGACGATGCATTTTTTGGCATTAAGCTTAAGGCCATGGTTTTGGCACCAGTCATTGGTCTCAGTGAGGCCTTTCTGTAGGATGTCTGCATCACTTGGAGAGTTAATAATGGCTCCCAGCTTGCAGTCGTCTGTGAACTTGGTCAGCCAGAGTCCATCTGTGTTGACCTTGACTTCTGAGAAGTAGATGCCAAACAGGAGAGGACACAGGACTGATCCCTGTGGGACTCCACTCATGACTGGTCAGCAGTCTGACTTGGTGTCCACTACTTTCACACTGTGGGTTCTATCTGTGAGCCAGTTTGCAACCCAGCTAACGATATAGGGGTTGATGCCTAGTTTGTTGAGTTTATCAATAATTCCTGAGTGAGGAATGGTATCAAAGACCTTGGGCAGGTCGAGATAGGCTGTATGAACTGCCTTACCATCATCCACAGCTCTGGTGACTGACTCAAAGAAGTCAAACAGGTTGAGCAGGCATGATCTACCTTTCACAAAACCAAATTGCGTGGGATCTAGAGTTTGAAGATTCCCTATATCCTTGTTAATTAGGTCCAAGATGATGAGCTCCATAGCCTTACATATCAGACTCGTCAGGCTAACGGGGTGATAATTTTTAGGGTCTGTAGTCGCTCCTCCTTTATGGAGAAAGATGACTGTAGCAGTGCACCATTCAGAAGGGTCAAAGCATGAGATGAGGCTATGAGTGAACAGGGCACACAGATTTGGGGCCAGTTCACTTTGTAATTCATGTAGAACACAGCCAGGGATATTATCGGGTCCCATGGAAGCTATATTCTTGGCCTTGGACAATGCAGCTTTAACCTGTGCTGCAGTAATGCTGGGTGGCTGGCTTTCTTCCAGTATTGAGATTGGTCCTTTGGGGGAAGAGAGGGTTAAAGTTGGCACTGAATCTGTCGGCCAGTATGTTGGCAATATCTGTTGACTCAGTATAGGAGGTACCATTGTGCAGTAACTCAGAGCAAATCTGGGTTTTGCTGTGGAGATTCTTGATATAGCTATAAAAGGCTTTGTGATTGTTTTTGTGTCTGCTGCAATTCTGTCTTCATAGCTGGCTTTGGAGGTTTTGATGAGGGATCTCAACTTTTTGTTGAGGCTAATAAGGGAAATTTTCCAGTCTTGGGACTTCACCTTTTTCTGCAACAGTTTCTTCCTTCTGTTGTAGAGTTTATTAATGGCAGGGGACCACCAGATGGGCTTCCTTTTTTTTTGGAGGTGAGCGTCTTGGTTCTGTTGGGTATGGCTAGTTCCATGCATTTATGTACATGTTCGTACAGTGCATTGGTGTATGATTCGGTAGTCATGCATCTATTTTCTATTGGCATGGGTGCCATAAAGTTAGCCACCTCTGTTTTTAGGAGTCCAAAGTCAGCTTTGGAGAAGTTTTTCATAGTGGATACCTTTGCGGGGGGATGTGGGTTATGGGTGAGATGTGGATTTCCATGGTGATTAGTTTATGGTCGGATCTAACCAAGGAGGAATTGACTATTGGTGTAGAGCAATGGTTGCCCATGTTAGTAAAAACCAGGTAAGAATGTTGCTTCTTCTAGTGGGGTTAAGAATGAGCTGGTCCAGGAAGCGTTGGACCAGTGCAATGGTGCATGAGTAGTTTTCCCAGTTGATGGAGGGATAGTTGAAGTCAACTAATATGAGAGTGTTGTGTTGGATCTTAGTAGTTTTCAGGTGCTTTGGAATGTTGAGGGAGACTCTTGGGACATGGTTTAGGACCTATAGCAGGCTGCGACCTGAATTGCCGTCTTACTGAATGTTAGTTGTACTTGGAGTATCTCAGATGCGTTATGCTGGGCTACTAGTCTGGAGGTGTGCATATCCTTTATGAATATGGAAAAACTACTGCCTTTGGAGCTTCAGCCCATGTTCTGTGGCCAAATGGTGTGGAATGAGTTATAGCCTGGTAGTGCAGGGGTGCATTTTGCTGCTTTAAACCAGGTCTCCAATACAGCACAAATGTCAATGTTCTCCATTTTGAGGAGTGCTTCGAGCGAGTGCATCTTGAGATTTAGACTTCTAGCATTGAGCAGCATGACCCTCAGATTGCATTTATTTATAGCTGTTACAGTGTTAATTTGGTCTTTGGAACACCGCCTAAAAAAAGGCACAATAGGGGTGGAAAGAGCCTTAGCCAGTACACGAAACCCAGGGGTGACAGATGCAGGCCATCTCTGGCAAAACATCGAGGTCTGTCAATCATGTCATCCCAAGCAGACAGATACTGGATCCCCTTAGAATGACACCAGAAACATAGCCAAATGTTGAAGTCAATCATTTTCTGTTTGTACTGCGGTATCATTCTGGGCGATGGCAGGATGCTGCTCATGGCTAGGGTCATACCTGCCTGGGACACATAATCCGAGAGCTCCACCTTGTCTTTTCATGTAGTCCAGGGATGTGCATCTCAGGTCACTCACACCCACATGGAAAATGACAGAGTCATACTTCTACTTGTTGTGAAGTGACCTGAGTGTGTGTGTTATGTGTCAGATTCTGGCACCTGATAGACAACTGTTACCTTCTCCTTATTCAACCTAGTGAGTAAGACATCAGTGTGCCTCACTATTGAGTCACCTATGATTATTGTATTGAGCAAGCTGTATTGCCTTAGGGGATTAGATTGAGGGGCACACTGTGCAGGTGAGCTGTATGTC
The DNA here is from genome assembly GCF_019279795.1 of Protopterus annectens. Lineage (NCBI taxonomy): Eukaryota > Metazoa > Chordata > Ceratodontiformes > Protopteridae > Protopterus > Protopterus annectens. Next base: position 1,900,610,732 of record NC_056729.1, read on the forward strand.
TTGTGGTTTGTGCTGTGTTGTGGTGGTCAGGTGCGTTTCTGCCTTGGAGGTCTCTGCTGTTTGGGTAAATTTCTATTGAAAGCCTCCGTGAAGGTGGGTGTGTGGTTTGTGGTTTTATGTGAGGGCTGTGATTGTGAGTGTTCTGGAGGGCTATGTATTCCATGTAGTATGGTGCAGGTGTTGACCTTCCCTTCTTGACTAGATATTCCTGTCTTGGCTGGAGAGTGCATGGCATCCAATTTGCATCTCTCACATGTCTGAGTGTTGAGAGATAAGAGGAGAGGGTTGTCTGTGTACATGAGGCAGTTGCTACACTGCCTCAGAATGCCCAAGTTCACCAGGTTAATAGGAGAAAGCACAGGGAACTGATCTTTAGGCATGCCAGGAGGGATGGTCATCATTACTAAGTACTGGAGCTGTTTCCTCATAGGATGTCTAGTGCTGATAGCACTTATGTGTGCTACAATAATTGCTACAAAAAGCCTGATGACGTGCTAGGTGAATAAGCTAATTAAAGTGCAAGAGAGAAAAGAACTAGCAAGCTCTAAGGGATAGATTGAAGAGCATTTCTGGCACCAGTAATAGTTTACTACTTTTAAACCAAAAAGTTGAAAGGTATTTCAGAGCCAGAAACCACTCCTCTTGTGGTAGATATACTACCTAGTGCTTTCCACTCCCGCTGATAAGCTGGAAGGCTTCCCTGTAACACAGAAAGGTCTGGGGAACTCAGAAACATACAAAACAGTCCTGGATACAGTAAATTTGTATCTGGACTACTCTAGTAACAGGAAAGGCAGGAAACAAGGTTAGAACATTTTTTTTTCAAAGGGATCACATATATATGAACCTAGAAGAAGATGGTAGTCAGTTTTACCTGCTTTGTCAGAGATGGCCTGCATTTCCCACAAAGTTTTCATATATTAGCTAAAGCACTGTTCACCTCCATAATGCCTTTTTTAGGCAGTGACAAATTCTCAAATGTTTCCAACATAAAAAACAGAATCTGGATAACATAAAAGTATTACTGCTCAATGTTAGGAGCTTTAACAAAAAATACACTCCGTACAAGCACTCCTTACTCTGGAAAAACATTGATGTATTCATTGTCATGTATTGAGAATACCTGCATAGATGCAATATATCTATCTGTCCTTCTCTGACGTCAGTACAATGTCAAATTTAATAATAAACTAATTTCAGCACTGATTCAGTGCAGAGTTTACATGCCTACCACACATTCAAGCCCACCACACTTGAGGAAGGTACTAAAGGCAGCAGTGTCTCCATATCTGGAAATAAGCACTTCACCACCAGACTAGAGAGACAAGATAATAGATTAGATTAGTACTAAGCTAACTGCCCTTGTGAGGCATTTTAAGCCTAGCCAATTATCCCTTGTGAGACTCAAACCCTGCACCCTGTGTTTGTAAGACAAAGACCTTAACCATTAGGGCACCCTCCCACCTAATGGTCAGGAGCTTCTTCCTGATCAATTTACCATTAACAATACCCTTTATCACATCATGCCTGATTATTTTACTGCTCTATGTCTCCCTCATCCTATAACTCTTATTTAACTGATATTAAGTCAGTAATCATTAAACCAAATACCATTCTGCTAGGGAAATTCAACTACCCCTGTATTAACTGTGAGACATATATGTCCTCTAACATATATGGCCAGAGATCTCAACATAATCAATTCCAACTCTCTGGGAGAATTAGTTTACAGCCCTGCAAGGGGTGATAAAATCCTGGACTCCATCATCTTCACTATAGGATAGCTCTGCATCCTACTAACTGTAACTCCCTCCATAATCAAATCAAACCATGAATCAAAAGATATTAAGATTTGCACTGGGTGTGACGAGGGTGGACAGGATTATGAATAAGTATATTAGAGGGTCAGCCCAGGTTGGAAGGTTTAGAAACAAAGTTAGAGAGGCAAGATTACGTTGGTTTGGACATGTGCTGAGGAGGGATGCAGAGTATATTGGGAAAAAGATGCTAAGGATGAAGCTGCCAGGTAACCAGAAAAGAGGAAGGCCTAAGATAAGATTTATGGATGTGGTGAGAGAGGACATGCAGGTGGTTGGTGTGACAGACCAGGATGTAGAGGACAGGAAGAAATGGAAACAGATTATCTGCTGTGGTGACCCCTAACTGGAACAGCCAGAAGAAAAAGAAGAATCAGTCATATTCACCATAAGACTGAAGCCAGAAGCGTCCTCCAGTACCTTGGTATTCAGAGGTTATGCCAAGGCTACTCTAATGAGACAGTGTGATGATCTAGCTAAATTCAAAAATCCCCTTCAAACCTGATGACCCACTGCTTATGCAGATTCCTTTACTGCCAACATATTTGCACATCTGAATAGCAGCATAGATGTATCTGTCTTCCTCTGAAGTCAATACAATGCCATATTCAGTCATAAATTTCTATGATGAAACCCATTTATGAACAGTCTCTATAATAAAAGGAAAACCCCCCCAAAAAAACGCATTGCATGAAAACTTAAACGTAACACTCTGATGCAAAAAAGCTCTTGCTAAACATAACAAGGATCTCAGGACCCTGTTCAAATTAAGCAAAGCCAAATATGAAGTTAAAATATTCACCCTGGTAATAGAAACCCAAAGCCTTCTTTAGTCATGTTAGAAGCCTTTGTAATAATGCCATGTGCTGCCCAGAGCTAGTAGTAAATTATATCACATACTCGGACAAAGAGACATAGCCAATCTAAATTTAGCTCTACCTTCATCACCCTCTTCCCTGATGCATTCCAGGATCTCATACCTACATCTACACCCACTCAAATCTCCTGAGAACAAGTCCTGATGCTACTATGCAAGAAGAACAATACTGCTTCTATGGGGGATGGATAACATACCTGTCTCCTTATTGCTTAGCCTGAAATTGGCTAAGCTTCTGGTGTCATTCAAAGGGGATCCAGTGTCTGTCAGCCTGGGACGACATGCTCGACAAGCCGCTTTGCTTCACAAGAGACGGATTGCACCTGTCACTCCTAGGCTTTCGAATACTGGCCAAGGCTCTTGCTCCCCCCATAGTGCCTTTTTTAGGCAAGGCTGAAAGTCAAACCCACCTCCATAAACAGCACAATTAACAAAAAACTGAGGGTTATGCTACTCAACGCCAGGAGTTTAAATCTCAAAATGCACACACTCAAAGCACTCCTCGGTATGGAGAATGTTGACATCTGTGCAGTAACTGAAACCTGGTTCAAGGCTCCAGAGAGCACCCCAGCACTACCGGGCCATAACTCATACCACATGTTTTGGCCACAGAACACAGACCGAAACACAAAAGGAGGGGGTGTATCTGTTAGAGTGTGCAACATAAATAAGGTATAAGATAAAGCTTGCTTAAATGTAGAAATAGAGTTTAGCAATATGTGATTAGCATCCATACTAAATGACCGTGGCTTGGAAAATAAGGAATCTGCTGAATGGACATTATTTTCTTACAAACAGGATGCATGCAAGAGCAAAAATGCAAAATCTGCTTTTAAAGAACACTGTGACAATCTGTTTCCTTAAAAACATGTTTTTCTGCATATACAAATAATGGATACAATATGTTACCTTAAACAACAGGACATGTTTCTGCATATAAAAATAATGGACACAATATGTTTCCTTATCTGTTTCCTTGGCACAAGAACAGATGTTCTTATACAAAAGACAAAAAACAGGATGTTCACACTGTCAGAAAAGCTGAAAAATAATATTATTAAGTCAGCAGTTTGCGTCATGGCAAGCTAGCCTGCATTCGAACACAGAAGGAGTGGTAAGCCCTGCAGAGAGTCACTTCAGTCAAATTGCAGTAACTAACATCTGTACATATGTGTAAATCCTAAACAGAAGTATTCCAGTTTATGTAGCTTGCAGTAGTAAAGTTTTTTAGACGTCTACATCCGGAGTGAGACTGAAGTTCAAGTCACAGTGCCATAACTTTACTAAGAAAAGGTGGATATCTACTATCACAGTAGTCCACTGCCTATTGTGCTTCACCAGCTTCTTGAGTGACTTTGAAAAATTTCCAGCCATCTGCAACAACAGCCTGATCACCTGTTTTCTTGCTCACTGGTAAGACTTTTTTCTGTGTCACATTTTTTGGTGTGGATGCTATCAGGTAGAATTCTAGCAAATGTAAGCCAAGTTTTACTCTTAATGTAGCAGAACAATCAGATAAAATATGGAGTAAATTGCAATGTTGGTATACACAACACATTAGTAAGTATAAAACCTTATTAGGGCAAGTTGACATACAGGCATTATGTAAGTGGATTGTAACATTTGATTGGTATTTGCAACAAAAAAATGAAGTATATCATAGTAAATGTTTATTGTGTGATTCATTTTGTGTAATATGCCATAAAAAGTCTTGCATGATATTGCTAAAAAAATAGACTGTGCAAACAGATCTGTTCATGATAAAGAATTAATTAAGGGTACACAGTTTTCATTATATCCAGATGTAAAGCAGTTATGATCTGTCAGTACATTAATCTCTGAATTACAACAGCAGTCAAATCTATTATTGACAGAGTCCACTGTAGAACTTGTAACTCCCTTTAAAAATTATGTACAAGCATGGAATGATGCAACGGCTACACATACAGATGAGGACAGAAACAAAGCTTATGATACATTGACATAAGAATTTAATAAATTTTTACAAGAAAAACAAAGTGAGTTTAAAATGTTCAGAAATGACATCCAAGATCTCTGTCAAAAGTGCATAGGAGCCCTGCAGTCCACAGATGAATCCAATAACAGGTATCATACATCCCTTAAACACTTACAGGTAGAAATGATAGACCTTAAACAGCGTCTGAAGGAAAAAGAAGAAAAATTAGATGAATTAAGAGACTAACCTCCAAAATACTATTTTGATATCCCAGCTTAAGGAAGAGTTAAAAACACAAAACCAGTCAAAATTATAGAACAGGGACAGGGAACCACTACAAATTTATATACACAGTCTAGATTATTACAGAGCTTACCACAGTGGAATGATAAAAAATCATATTTTATAGCATGCTTACATCTGAAGAATGGGTGGCATATACAGCAGGATCTGATATATGGACAGATGCATTACTTAGATGTTTCTGGATTTTCATTCCCAAATGTTTTAAAACTTTCATTCAATTAAAACAAGATGATTATCAGTTAAACACTAAAGTAGGATGTATGACAGCCATTTTAATGGCATTTACACAAGGGCAGCCTCTCACAGCCAAATTATTAGATAATTTTAAAATTACTATCACAGATAAATTATTGGAACAAAGTGATCATTTTAGACTTGCATTTCAAATCATATATCAAAAAACAGACAGAGACATGGGAAAAAGAGACATACAAAAACAGTTAATACGTTGCTTCTTAGAACAAGTCAAAGGGGTTCCAGGGGATATTAAATGTATCTACGAAGAAAATTCTGATACCCTCACTGATTTGGTACAAAAACTAATGAGGGGACGGACTATGGCTGATGATGGGACATTATACTCACACCATATCTTTGCATTTGAAGATAATAGTGAGCCATTTGACGTAATTGGTGAGGTAAAAAATAGGGGAAGGCAAAGGTGGTGTGACCAACCACCAGCAGAAAGAGCTGCATCAGCACCACCAGCTCCTGCCTCTATGTCTGTAGTACCAGGATCAAGCACCGGTAATGAGCAAAAGGCAACAACATGCTTCTTTTGTAAAAAAATAGGACATGTTAAGCAAAATTGTGATCATTACAAAGCCTGGCGCTAAAAGAAGGCAGAACAGGGGGTGTTTCCAAAAAGAGAGCAAACAAATTTACAAGAAAAGTCAGAAAAGAAGGATTATGTACAAAAACCTTACAATATTGGTAAAGACCGTTATAAGAGCCATCAATATACAGGAAAAGGGGAAGTATGCCCAGTAGATTTTCAAACAGTTTCACCTGTAAATCCAAAACATTTGATAGAACAGGCAGAAGGAATAGCTAGGCAACAGTTAAAATGAGATTGAAAAACCTAAATATGTAGATCATTCAGACACAGAGGAAGATGACAAGCAAACACATGAGGTGTGTCATATTGTATTTGATAATAAAGGAGAGGATGAGTGGATTTCCTTACAATAGGGATGTGCCCCCCCCCTACTCTGGTATCTTTCCTGACTACCTTTAAAAAGGATCGAGATGGACAACCACTGATTGATATTTGGGTAGAGGGGTCACTGTGGAAAATGTCTTAATAGACACAAGAGCAGCAGTATCTGTCACAAACAGTTACCAGCAAATCCTATAAAAAAATGTTTGCATCTCAGCATTTAATGGCACAGGATGTTATGCAGTGAGTAGCCAAAATGTGGACATAAAATTTAGTCAAGAGGGACAGATATGGAAGGGTGCATTTTTAATGCATCCATCTTGCACAAATACCATTATTGGTATGGACATTCTAGGGCCTTTAGGCATAGTAATTGATTTACCTAATGAAATTATGTGGATGGGAGACAAACAACAAAGAGAGGAAGAGCAAAGTACAGGCTGCTGTGCAGTCTCTCTACCTGACAAACCTGAAAAGCCTACAGGCTATGTAAATACAGACAGTGAGGATGTATGGAAGCATTTACAACAGCACTTTCCAAATCTGTGGTCCAAGGGTCCCAGTGATTGTGGGAAACTAGAAAGCCCAGTAGGGGTAGGAAGTGATCAGGACTATATACCACCTTTTCAAAAACAATATCCTATTCCTAGGGAAGCAGAAGAACATATGGAAAAATGTATTGCAGAATGGGAAAAAGAAGGGATTATCCAAAAGGGCAACAGTCCTACAAATTCACCAATCTGGCCAGTTAAGAAAAAAGATGGTAGTTATCGTCTTGTTATTGATTTACAGAAGGTTAATCAATATACCACTCCTAGAACACATTTGATTCCAGGAGACCCAGAGTTGGCTGCACATATTAAGCCACAAAGTAAATGGTTTACAGTAATAGATTTAGCAAATGGCTTTTTTGCAGTACCACTCAGGAAAAAAGATTGGCCAAGATTTGCCTTTACATTTAAAAACCAACAATATGTCATGACAAGGTTACCACAAGGGTTTCAAAACATTCCAGTTATTTTTCATCAGACAGTAGGATCCATTTTACAATATTTGGAAAAGAATGATTCAGTAATACATTACACTGATGATATTTTAATTCAGTCAGAAACAGCAGAGGAGCATGTACGGCTTCTTAAGAGAGTTTTTCATACTCTACAGCAAGCAGGGTTTAAGGTTAAAAGCGAAAAAATTCAGTTTATGACACAAAAAGTTAAGTTTCTAGGTATTATTATTAAAACCAACAGGAAGGTCTCCTTGCCCTATATGTGTACAAGGCATTTTACAAATAGAAAAGACACTGACTATAGCAGACTATATATGGGAATCATGAATTACAATAGGGATTTTATAGAGGCTTATGCAGCCATGGCTGCTCCCCTATACAAAATGTTACAGGAACAAAATAACTCCACTTTTTTAGAGTGGGGATCTCATGAAGAGGAGGCATTTTCCCAAATAAAAGTAAAACTAGCACAAGCTACAGAATTAATAGCACCCACACCAAGGTTACCGTTTGTGCTACAAGCAGCAGCAGGAAAAAAACACTGTCTATGGTACTACTACAGGAATGGCCACATGGTAGCGACAACAGAATGGAAAAAACATTATGCCCAGTCACTTTCTTTAGCAGGAAGATGACTCCAGTGGAAATGGGCTACCATCCATGTATACAGCAGTTATTAGCTATTTACTGGGGTATTAAACAAACTTAATATTTGACTGTATTTTCCAGCATTATAGTACAAACACCACATCGATCTGTAAAAGCTCTAATAGACAGTTTTGAAATGAATAAAATTACAGATGGTATTAGTCAGGCAGTCTTTGCAAAATGGATGGCACTTTTTGGAATGAAAACTGTTACTATACAGACGGGATAAATACTATTTGTCAAACCACATGGGATACGAAGGAAAACAGCATAACTGTTTAGAAAAGATAATGTCACCTGAGGTGCAATTTTTATCATCTGATTGTGATCACTTTAAGCCATCCATCTTTATGGATGGAGCACGATAATGGGACCAAGACAGATACTGGACAGGATTTGCCATAGTTCCAAAGAATACACAGCTGGGTTCTCCTGAACTAAAAAAGTTACCAGGGCATATGTCAGCTCAAAGAGCTGAACTGGAGGCAGTACTGTATGTGCTAAAGTATTACAATCCTATTAACATTTTTTCAGATAGTGCTTACGCAGTAAATGCTTTAAGACTGCATATGGACACCTGGATAAGGTGAGGATTTGTAGACAGTGTAGGTAAACCATTACAGCATTCTGAAGTATTAAAAGACATATATAAAGTTATAACAATGTCAAAACAACAAGGACAGTATAGTATCTTAAAAGTAAAAGCACATCAAAAGCCAACCAATGAAACTTACAGGCAAAATGCATTAGCTGATACTTTGGCAAAACAAGCAGCACAAAATGGAAAAGAACTTCCAGAATATGAGTATGCCAGTGTAGAAGTTAGTGTCTTAAAAGAGTTAGATAAAGAGTCATAGAAAGAGACCTTGTAAATATACAAAAACAACAGGGCTTACAAGAAGAAACCGATCAATGCAGATTAGCAGGTACACCACCAAAGGAGTACTATGCATACACCACCTCCAAAGGGATACAGTTGCCATATGTACCATTTCAGTTGGCATGCCAGCTGGTCTAGTTAAATCACCAAATACTGGGCCATATAGGAACTGATAAGTTATGGGTAGTTGTAAAAGAAAAGTATTGGAACCCAAATTTAAAAAAGGTTTCCAAACTGATTATAGAAGAATGTTTAATCTGTCTGCAGGTAAATGCTAAAAGCAAAAGGCCTCAGTTACATCGAGTACAGCCAGCGGATGGGCCATGGTATGCAGTTCAAATAGATTATGCAGGTCCATTACCAACAACAAAGGGAGGTTACAGGTATCTACTAGTAGTAATGGACATCTTTTCAAAATGGGTAGAAGCAATTCCTACCAAAACCATGACAGCAAAGGCAACAGCAGAAGCCTTATGGAAAAATATTTTCTGTCATTGGGGATGGCCACGGGTCACAGAGTCAGACAATGGCCCACAGTTTGTTAGTGATCTCATTAAACAAATGTGTAATTTGTTAGGCATACATAAAAGGTTTCATGTACCATACCATCCACAATCTAATGGCATTGTAGAACGTATGACTTGGACGTTAAAAGAACGTCTAAAAAAGGCATGCTTGGAAAAGAGCAATACATGGGTACATCATCTGCCTGGTATTTTAATGGATATTCGAGTGACACCAAACAGCAAAACAGGTATTTCCCAGTATGAAATAATGACAGGCTGCAAAATGTCCATACAATTACCATTTGACCCAGATTTACATAATGGTAGGCCCATGCTAGAAATCAGCAAACATTAGGAATGGCTAAAACAACTTACTAGTATATGTGACTATAATGCAAGGGAGCAAGCATTCCATCTATGGAAAAAGGTGCCAATATTACCAGCTGAAGAAAACCTTCCCTGTGGAACCAAAGTATTGGTAAAAACATTCCAAATGGATGGACCATGGGCTAGCAATTGGCAAGGCCCTTTTGAAGTAGTGCAACAAATTGGACCATTAGTGTACAAAATCAAAGGAAAAAAGAAAAACAGAACAATGTTGCTACATAAAGATCAACTAAGAATGATAAAAAATAGTGAGCAATGTAAATCTGATTAAATGTATTCTCTTGTAGGTTTCCAACAGAGAAAACCATAATTAAATTGACATGGTTTAAACTGTATCCTTTTGGAAATCCAGTTTCGGATGACCAAAGGCAACATTATTCAACAATGGAATTTCTATTTAAAGGATGTTTTTTTTTAATTGATAATAGCTATCATACTAACTATTATTGTATTGCTTAGTATTAAATTATACTTACAGCCTGTTAATCAAACTGTAAAGTTACATAAGAGAGAGAGTAAAGAAATGTGGAAAAATGAACAAGATTGGTCACCATCTTTTAGCACTTTTTTAGCAAGACAATGTTGGTATGCAAAAAGCATGAATGTTTCTAATTGTTGGGTATGTAGTTTAATACCAAAAATAACAGGGTTAATGCTTCTAATATGTATTCCACTAAATTATCTTAGTAGTTGGAGGGTATTAATAAATGAAACAGGAGAGCAAGTCATAAATGTACAATTACGTAAAGCAAGAGTACAGTTTTCTGCAATAGTGCAGGGGGATCACATGTTTTCAACAAAATGGAACTGTTCCAGTGGGTAATACCAATTGTATTCAAACAATTGAAATGATAAATTTTCACAACCACATACCAGTATGTGGAGTATTTTCTCATAGTTTTCCTATTTTAATACCAATTAAGGGTCAGTTAATATTAAGTGACACAGCAGTATTTCATTTTTCACAAAATGATAAAAATGAGTGTAAAACCAATATTACATGTTAGCGAAGTAAAACAGATGTACATGATAAAACTCCTACTATGGGGCAAGTAAATGGCAGTCTGGTAAATAGCAGTGTTGCTCTATCAGAGGGGTTATATTACATCTGTGGTAAATATGCTTATAAATGGTTACCAAAAGGATGGGATGGCACCTGTTATATAGGATTAGTGGTACCAGCAATGCATCATGTAAAAGAGTTACCAAAAGTAAAGCATTAGAAATGCAAAAAAGAAAAGGGATATATTACCTGTGATTGAAAGTCCAGAAAATCCAGTAGACACCTTAGATACATCACGTATATAATCAAAATCTTGATTATATTAAATTAAAAGATATGGATGTAGGAGATGATGTAATCTCTGGAGCAGGTATTTTCCCTTGGTATAGGGCTGCAAAAGCCATCTGGGAGCTGAGAAAACTATCTAAACTAGTTGAGGTATTGGCAAATGCCACTTTCAACGCAGTCTTTGACATTACTGTTGAAATGACAGCAATACGAACTATGGTTTTGCAAAATCGAATGGCATTAGATTACATATTAGCATCTCAAGGGGGTATATATGCTTTAATAGGAGAACAACGTTGTACATTTATTCCAGACAAAACAGAATCTGTAAAAGCACATTTAGAAGTGATTGCACAAGTATCTCAACATACTAGAAAAAACTGGAATGATGACTGGAGTGAATGGTTTAGTAATCTATTTACAGGGTGGACAGGAAAAAAATCACTGTATTTTTAATTTCTTTTATTGTTATTGTAATGCTTGGTTGCATATTATTTACATGTATTAAAGTCTGCTTAGCAAAAGCTAGTCAAGTTACTGTTGTTAATTGTCATAATGAAAAAGTATTATCAAATAATGCTGAATTTATTTCCCAAGTTTAAAATAAAAAAAGAGGGAATTGTTAGAGCGTGCTCAACAATACACTAAGGTTGAAAGTAACTTTGCTACAAATATGCAACATAAATAAGGTATAACATAAAGCTTGCTTAAATGTAGAAATAGAGTTTAGCAATATGTGATTAGCATCCATACTAAATGACCGTGGCTTGGAAAATAAGGAATCTGCTAAATGGACATTATTTCCTTACAAACAGGATGCATGCAAGAGCAAAAATGCAAAATTTGCTTTTAAAGAACACTGTGACAATCTGTTTCCTTAAAAAACATGTTTTTCTGCATATAAAAATAATGGATACAATATGTTTCCTTAAACAACAGGACCTGTTTCTGAATATAAAAATAATGGACACAATATGTTTCCTTATCTGTTTCCTTGGCACAAGAACAGATGTTCTTATACAAAAGACAAAAAATGGGATGTTCACACTGTCAGAAAAGCTGAAAAATAATATTATTAAGTCAGCAGTTTGCGTCAGCATCTGCAACAATCAGTAATTGTTTCTACAGGATGAGCAATTCTCCAAAATAGAATACCAAGAGGAAATGTATATGTATGTGCATGACCAAAATTGTATATAAAGATCTGTATGAATCCAGTTATGTTAGGGGTATTGGTAGAGACACATTTGCCTCGAGGTAAATGTTATATCTCTCTCATCATCTGCACTATATGAGAAGTAAAGTGGAACAGTACTTTAAGCTGCAACGTTAGTCCGTTTAGTTTATTATAAAAAGTTATTTGTTACTGCTCTAAGTTGATGCTGCAAAGTATATTCTCTCATCAGTGTGTATTCTGCAAGTTTCTGTATGCAACAGACTGTGAATGCAAATATAACCAGACTTTGATTTTAGCAGAATCCAGCCAGCAAGACTGAGTGTCTTAATCAAATCCATCACAGTAAGCAGCACCATATAATTTTTCAGTATCCATATTCATCAAGGATACCTACACCTCCAGGTTAGTGGCGCAGCATGATACCTCTGAGATTATCCATGTGCAACTAACATCAGGCAAATTTGCAATGCAAATTGTGGCCTGCTACAGATCACCCGCCATGACCCAGGACCATCACTCCGCCTTTCTAGAGACACTGGAAAACATGAAGGTCCTACCAAACACCCTGATATTGGGCAATTTCAATTACCCTACCACTAACTGGGAAAACTACTCAAGTACAAACTCCCAGGCCCACCACTTCCTGAAATACTTCAACTCAAATGCCCTGGATCAGCTGGTAAACTCCCCTACCAGAGGTGAAAACATACTGGACCTGGTCAACACTAACATGGGTGACAGGTGTTCCACACCAGAGGTCAACCCGTCACTGGTTAGATCAGACCATAAACTTATCACTCTTGATGCCCACACCTCACCACCACCCCCAACTATGGAAACCACAGTAAAAAACTTTTCTAAAGCAAACTTCACCTTACTTAAGACAGAGGCGGTACGTTTTACAGCCCCCACGCTAAAGGATAATGCTGCCCAAGATGCAGAAACCTTTACAAATGCAGTCTATGAGCACCTACAAGGATGCATGGATCATGCCATCCCTAGCAAAACCAAGACTCACTCCACTAAGAGAAGGAAACCAGTCTGGTGGGCCCATGCCATAAACAGGCTATACAATAGAAGGAGGAAATTAGTTCAGAAAAAAAGCAAATCCCAAGAAGGAAAGACATCCGTGATCAGTATCAGTAAGAAACTAAAGTCCCTCATAAAATCATCCAAGGCTAACTTTGAAAGAAATATAGCCAAGAATTCAAAAGATAACCACAAAGCCTTCTTTAGCTACATTAAGAATCTAAGTGGCAACTCACAGACATGCACTGAGCTAGTGCAAAATAACACAAAATATACTGAACCTACTGATATTGCCAACATCCTGGCAGATAGATTCAGTGCAAACTTCACCCCCCTCTCACCCCCAAAAGGGCCCACAACAATACCGGAAAAGTGTAGTGCCCCGGAAATTACAGACGCACAGGTGAAAACAGTCCTTTCAAAAGCCAAAAACACAGATTCAATGGGGCCAGATGGTGTCACAGGCTGCGTCTTGCACGAACTACAGAATGAACTAACCCCCACCTAAACACACTGTACAACTTAAACCTCTCCACAAGCTACGTGCCCATAGAATGGCACACAGCAATGGTTATTCCGCTCCACAAAGGAGAGGCCACAAGTGACCCTGTTAACTATCACCCCATAAGCCTGACTAGCCTGGTCTGCAAGGCTATGGAGCACATAATCATGGAACTCATTAACAAAGACATTGGGAACCTCCAAACTCTTGACCCAACCCAGTTCAGCTTTGTTAAGGGCGGATCATGCCTAATAAACCTGGTTGACTTCTTTGAGACAGTTACCAAGGCCATAGACAAGGGAAAGATGGTTCACGCAGCCTATCTTGACCTCACCAAAGCTTTCAACACCATTTGCCACACGGTATTACAGAAAAACCCATCAGCTTGAACATGACCCCCTACATCATGAGATGGGTTGCCAACTGGTTTACAGACAGAACTCACACGGTAAGAATAGCGGGCTCCAGGTCCGACTCTAAACCAGTCACAAGTGGTGTCCTGCAAGGCTCGGTCCTGGGACCCCTACTGTTCGGCATATACTTCTCAGAAGTACAGGCAAACACAGGAGGACTATGGCTAACCAAGTTCGCCGATGACTGCAAACTGGGAGCCATAACTGACTCTCCGGCTGACACGGACATCCTCCAAAAGGGCTTACTGAGACGAACACCTGGTGTCAAAGTCATGGCCTCGGTCTAAATGCTAAAAAATGCATAGTCATCCCGTTTGGGAAAAACAAAACACCCACGAATTACCACATAGGTGCCAGCCCCCTTAATACAGAAGATGTAATAAGATATCTGGGGACCCAGGTAGATAGTAATCTCTCCTTTAACAATCATATTGCCAAAGTCATTAGGAAACCCTTCTATGTGGCCCATCTAATTACTAAAGGGTTTGCATCTAGAAATAAAGAGGTTATAGTGCCTCTCTACTCGTCACTCATCAGACCCATCATAGAGTACAATGCCCCATTTGGGATGTACCTCACAAGACACTTCCAACAGATGGAAAGACCACAAAAGTACCTCACCAAGAGGATTAATGGCCTCAAACATATGTCCTATGCAGCCCGACTGAAAACACTCTGGCTGTACTCAGTGGCATACTGCTTACTCACAGGTGATATCTGCCTGACTTACAAAGCCATGTCCAACTCAGAATTGATGGACATGCTGCACCTAAAGTAATCTAACTCACTGTGAGCCACACCATATAGTGAGCTAAACCTCTCCAAAACAATAAATGGAACATTCTGGAGGGATAGATTCCTGTCACAGAGACTCCCCATGCTTTGGAACAAAATTCCTAACTACATTAGGCAGAGCCCCTCACTAACACTCATCAAGAGAAACCTTGACGAGTGAATGGTTAACAGAAAATATACCCCTGGGATCACTTCATTGGCTCTGCTTGACAGAGGCTTACTTAATTAATCAATGGGGTGGCGAAAGCTGTCACATTCTGGCTAGGCTTATAAATGCCCTTGGGCAGATAGCCTATTACCTACCTATGAACCTATGAATCAGAACCTGTCAGACCCTCTACAGAGGCTATTCAATATCAGTTTCCAAACAGGCTTTGTGTCAGAAGGATGGAGGACAGCAGCAGCCATCCCGTTGCACAAAGGTAGGATGTCAGTAGACATGGAAAATTATAGACCCATAAGTCTGACTAGCCTAATTTGTAAGGCTATGTTATAGATCATTATGGAATTAACAAAGCAAGAAAAAAGTAACTTACAAACTGTAGACTGAAGCCAGTTCAAATTTTTCAAGTGCAGATCAGGCCTATTTAACCTGGCTGACTTCTTTGAGAAGGTTACTGGAGCAATGGATGAGAACAAATCAGTACTCATCACAAATCTAGACCTTGTAAAGGCATGCAATATCATTCTATATTAAGTATCTTAGATAAGCTATTCTAGCTAAATGTTAATCCCTATGGAACTTGTATAGAAATTTTGGATCACAAATAAAACCCAGGAAATTAAGTTGGGCTATTCTACCTATACCAAAAGACCTGTAGCTATCAGTGCACCCCAGGGTTCAATCCTTGGACCACTCTTCTTTGCCATTTACTACTGGAATGACTGATCAAGTATGCAGATGACTGTAAATGTGGTGCCATCATAAACTATCCAGGTTAAACCAATATCCTTCAAATCTGGTGTCCAAACCATAGACTAAAATAAAATGGCAAGAATAGTATCTTCCAGCAAACAAGAAATCCCCTGTAACTATCGCATTGACAGCACACCCTTGAAAATTGCAGAAGTTAATGACCTGGAAACCTGTGCAGACAATGTACTGTCCTTTGATCTTGATGCATCTACTACTGTAAGAAAGTCCTTTTTCAATGGGCAGCTAATTACTAAAGGAAGAATGTCCAGTCCCAGGGATATGATCATTGCACTATATTCTGCATTCATCTTTCTGATCATTGAGTGTAATGCTCCCATTTGTTATTTACCTGTCCAAACATCTGACACATCTTAAAGGGTCACAATTCTTTCTTACTAGGAAAATCAAGGGCCAGAATCATAAAAAAATATATATGGACCATCTGAAAGTCTTGTACCTCCTCTCAGTACATACAGACTAGTGAACGGTGATCTCTGTCTCTTGTACAGGGCCTCAACAGACTTATTGCACATTTGGAAGTCCAATGCGGACATGAACACTTGCTCAGGAAATCTCATTCCCTTTTCAGCATAAATAGAGCATGTCAGCAGGATAGATAGATAGATAGATAGATAGATAGATAGATAGATAGATAGATAGATAGATAGATAGATAGATAGATAGATAGATAGATAGATAGATAGATAGATAGATAGATAGATAGATAAGATATTAAAGACCACTTCTTTGTTATCATCTTTCTCTCCACATAAAGCAAAATACTTTTTTACACTATTCAAATATAATCTGGATGAATGAATGGATTATCACAAATTCATCTCTGTTTTAGCACCCTTTGTTCCTCATGAACAGGAGTTACATGAACATGTTCTGCTTGTCTCTGGCCAATATAAGTGATAAAATCTTATGATTAAGTTTCTAAGGATTCTCATGGTAGCCTAGTAAGTATCTATGAACTTATGAACCTATGAATGTCTGGACTACTTAATAATCGGCACAATGGCTACAAACTCCTTTGTATTCTAATACCAGGAAACTGTACTCAGTACTACATCACAGCCAGTTTCAGAACCCCATTCATGATATTTTCAAATCACTAACCAATAAACTACAGACCTCTTCATTAACCCAAGCTCTATATTTCTAAGGAATATTGACCACTCATCCATAAAATGGGGAACCTATGCTTCTAGAAATACTCAAGCTTCCATGAGTTAACACTGCAAACTACCTTGATCAGATGCTGTCTTCCTCGATTAGTTGCACCGACATACCTCATCTGGTCCTCCCAAACACAGCCAACCTGCCCCTTACACCTCACCACACCCTCACTGGACAAATCAGATCACTGCACTATTTTACTCACCATACTCCCAGCACATCAACAACCAACCTGGCCATGTTTATGGACTTCTCAAAGGTCAGATTCCTTGTTCTTGATGATAACTTAAGATGGTTTAACAATTCCCCAGCCCAACGTGATCCTACAGAGCAGATCCCACCGGATATACTCAAAGATAATGCTCACTATTTCATAGAGGTTCTTGTTCCTACAAATACAACAGCAAGTTGAGAAGCAGACATCTGTGATCGTACAAGCAATCTCTACAATAAGAAGGATAGTTTATAGCCCTATAATGTAAAAGAAAATACCAGTGTGTTATAATCAACCTCAAAAGGGAGAAGAAAGAACTCTGGAGCAGCATAAAATCTTATACAGATAATTTTGAACTAAAAATTGCTGTATATTCAAAGTATAGCCCCAATACATTATTTAATTTTATATACATACATATATATATATATATATATATATATATATATATATATATATATATATATATATATATATATATAGGTCTATTTAAAAACACCGAAATGCCAAAACACAGAGGATGAGAACACAGAGACCGGAAGATCGACAACTGAGATGACTGACAGTTTAAAAGCACGAAACTTCACATGCCCGACAAACCACAATCCAGACAATCAACAAAACAAAACAAATACCTTTTCCGAAAAACACACACACACAACACAAGCACACCAAAAACCTTACAAACCTACACTAAACCTTACATACACAACTATCTATGCACTAACCTTAACCCAAACCCTAACCCTAAGGTCCGTCACTATCGCACACTCACCTAACCCGCGCCCTAACCCTAACTCACTTAACCTGCCCCTAACCCTAAAGTCTGTCACTATCGCACACGTACCTTACCCACACCCTAACCCTAACTCACTTAACCCGCCCCTAACCCTAAAGTCTGTCACTATCGCACACTTACCTTAACATGTCAGTGTTCTCAGTGTCGTGCTTTTAAACTGTCGGTCATCTCAGTTGTCGATCTTCCGGCCTCTGTGTTTTTGTCGTCGGTGTTTTGGCGTGTTTTCAAGTAGACTCATATATATATATATATATATATATATATATATATATATATATATATATATATATATATATATGCACACACATACACACACACACACACACACACACACACACACACACACACACACACACACACACACACACACACACACACACACACGATTGCAATGAGCTTATCTAATGGCATCATCCATTCAGACTATGAGTATATAGCTGATATCGTTACAGGTAAATTGAACTCCATCTTATGGTATCTACCAGCTCAAAACTTTTCAGTTCAAAACACCTTGGCCATATCTCCTACTAATAATCACTGAAATATATTAAAAGTGCTTTATAAGACCAGAAACACCAGTTCTGTGTGTCCAATTAACATAGCAGACTGTTTTCTGGTTAGTACAAAATACCCCTTATCAGATCCCTTCCTTAAAACTATTCATCCACAGCATCTCCAATCGATGGATACCTGAAGTCTGGAGAACAGCAGTAGCAGTAGTTCTCCTTCCTGAGGCAGGCCACAACACAGAGATAACTACAGAACTGTCAGCATCGCTAGCATAATTTGCAAGGTGATAGAATGCACCACCATAGACTAGATCATAAAGAATTCTGCATTGTAAAAGGTAGACCATGTTTATTAAACCTAAGTGATTTCTTTAAAATAGTCACAGAAGACCATAAAGAATTCTACATTGTAAAAGGTAGACCATGTTTATTAAACCTAGGTGATTTCCTTAAAATAGTCACAGAAGCATTAAATGAGGGAAAACTCCATGCACATATTTTACTTCGGTTTATCAATGGCTTTTGTCAAAGTCAAGTCAAAGTCAAAGAAAACTTTACTGTCATTCAAAACTACACAGTAGTGTAGCTGAATGAAATTGCAATGCTTCATTCTCAATACAGGAAACAGTTGCACATATAGATAGAGAAAAATTAATAAAATATCTCAGTAGAAATTTAATAAGTAGCAATTTGTAAGTAAAGTAGGACAGCAGTGACCCACACCCATCCCAGAACAGAAGACAAGGAACAATATGAAGGTAATATTGTTAAAGTAAAATTGAAACAATAGCAGCATATCTACGATTAGACTGAATTATTGCACAGATTGTATATTGCACTTTACAGTCCTTCAGTGTGTAAGTGAGCCACCTTAATATTGCACTTAGTTATTGCACATCCATAAAATAAGCCCCTTGATAGGCTAGTTATGTAACAGATGTCATGGTTAATTTTTCCAAAGAGTTTAACAGTCTAACAGAGAGCAGAAATAAACAGTTTTTTAGTCTGGTGGTCTTACAATGCAGGCTTCTGTATGTCCTGCCAGAGGATAGGCGAGTGTACAGACCATTGGCAGAGTGTGTTGGATCACGAGAAATCTTTTGGGCCCTGTCTATGCACCAGCATTTGTGTAGATCTTCCAGAGGAGTAAGGGAGGTGCCAGTGATTCTTTCCGCTGACCTTACAACTCTCTTGAGATCCTTCCGATCATGATTATTACAGCTCCCATACCAGAATGCAATGCTGTTGGTCAGGACACTTTCAATGTTGTTCTTCTTTCGGCTTTTCCTGGTTAGGGGTTGTCACAGCGGAACTCTGGTCCGCTAATTATTGGCAGTAGATTTTTATGGTGCCGAGGTTCCAGCTCGACACCTAACCTTCAATGAAGGCATGCCCATTCACGCATGTCTTTCGAATGCCACTAGACTGCGGGGAGGACATGCAGACTCCACACAGAAGGCACTCCAGCTGAGGATTGAATGGGAGAACCTCTTGCTGTGAGGCGACAATGCTACCGCTGCACCACTGTGGCTACATGGTCAGGAAACATTCAATGGTGCCCCTATAAAATGTCTGAAGTATGGAGCTTGGTAATTTTGCCTTCCTAAGTTTCCTTAGAAAGTGCAAGCATTGCTGAGCTTTTTTGACTGTGCTGGATACATGGACTGACCAGGATAAGTTCTCCGTGAGATGAAGACCCAAGAACTTTGTACTCTTGACCCTTTCCACTGTCATCCCTTTCATCACTAGAGGTTTGTGTGGTACTTGAGATCTTTTGAAATCAACAATCAACTCCTTTGTCTTGCTGACATTCAGTGCTAGATTGTTGCTGTCAACCAGACCAGTAGTTGATCAATCTCATTCCTGTAGGCCTCCTCCTCTCCGTCTTTGACCAGGCCTATAACAGTGGTGTCATACGTGAATTTGATGATCCTATTTGTCTCATGTGTGGCTATGCAGTCATGTGTCAGCAGAGTGAAAAGGAGAGGGCTTAAGACACACCCCTGTGGTACTCCTGTGTTCAGGATGATACTTCCAGAGCTGTTGTCTCCCACGCAAACCTTTTGAGGCCTTTCAGTAAGGAAGCTCAGAATCCAGTTGCATAAATGAGAGTCTATGCCCAGTTGAAGTAGCTTTGATATCAGATTCTGAGGGATGACAGTGCTGAAGGCAGAACTGAAATCGATGAATAGCAGTCTTGCATAGCAATTTTTGCCTTCTAAGTGGGTCAGTTTTTCATGGAGAGCTAGTGAGATGGCATCCCCTGTACTGCGGTTTGTCCTGTATGCGAATTGCAGTGCATCCAGTGACACAGGTAAGATTGAGGCTATATGATCTTTGACCAGCTTCTCCAGGCACTTCATTACCATTGAGGTTAAAGCAACTGATCGGTAGTCATTCAGAGTTGTTGGCTGTGGTTTCTTGGGTAGAGGAATGATAGTCACCTCCTTGAAGCATTTCGGAACACTGGCAAGATGGAGTGAAGTGTTGAAGATGTCAGTGAGTACTGGAGCCAGTTCTGTCGCACATTCTCTGCCCATGATGTTGTCAGTGCCAGCTGCTTTCCTCGGGTTGACACGTTTTAGGGTTCTGGTGACATTGATTGTATTGAAGCTCAGCATCGCTACATCCTTGTCTTCAGGGAATCTGCATGCTGTTGATTTGTTGTTAGCATCAAACCTACTGAAGAATTTGTTCAGTTGGTTCAGAAAGTCGATGCTATCATCACATGAAGCTGATGTAGGCTTGTAGATGGTTTGAATTCCTTTCCATAGTTGTCTGGTATCCTTCTGGTCCCTGAAGTGACTTTAGATTTTTCTGCCATAGGATCTTTTTGCCTCTTTGATACCTTTGTTCAGTTTGGCTCTGGCCACACTTAAAGCTTCCATATCTTGGGATTTGAAAGCTGCATTTCTTGCTTTCAAGAGCTCGTACACCTCACTAGTTATCCAAGGTTTTTGATTTGCCCATATGGTGATGAGTTTAGTGTTTGTTACATAACCCTCTCTGACATAATCATTAAACTGATCAAACTTAACATAAGTCTCTAAGTAACCCAGTGGACTGCCAACTAGCTCACTGGTATGTGCCACATTACTGTAGTTAATGGCACATTATCCTTCAAGAGACTTTTAACCTGTGGTATACCCCAGGGCTTTAGTTTGGGGCCACTTCTATTTGATATGAATCTCTATGATGTCAAATGTGGCATTAACGGCTGACTGCCTTCACATACCATTGTAAAGTTTGGGCCGTTTTCCACTCACCTAAAGACACTCAGGTCCTTGAAGGACACCTAACTTGGAAAAACTTGTGGTTTCAGTACCATAGTCTAAAACTTAGCACCAAAAAATATCACATGTACAGTACAGCAACTAGTATTTCTTCCACACTTCCCACACAGTGACACCTCTCTTAAAAACAGACAGTGTCATTAGAGACCTAGATACCTTTATGGATAACAATCTCTCCTTTGATCTATATATATGAACTGTCATTAAGAGAGCTTTCTACCTTGCACAACTGATTATTAAGAACATATTTGTTTTCTGGGTTAAAGAACAAATTTTGAGGGACTTTATTTCCACACTCAGCCAAGGCTGGTTAAGTGACTTGCTCGGGGTCACACAGTTAGACAACAGAAACTGATGAAATCAAACCTTGTACCACTGGAGCACAGGGCACAGCTTGCTACCAGCTCCTTGATCCTTTAAGTCAACTGCCGGAGAGTACTTATGTGTGACTTTTGTATGTTATGATTTCAGTATGAACTACATGAAGAAATACTTTCCATTCTTACTAAACTTCCATCATAATATTGTTCTATATCCTTTCAACACATGCTCTCTTCTCATTCTTAGGGTGATTTGCATCATTATTTTTAAATTATTTCCTAGCATAGTAAACCATGCTTCTAATACTTGTTTATGTACTGGCTGTAACATTTAATTGTAATTATTTTCTTTTATTATTATTTCACTGGTGTCTCCTAATGCTTTATTGCACTTTATGTATTCCACTGTCAAATTGTATGTATAAATGCTTTTTAATTACATCTGTACTACTGTTTTATTTGATATTATTTAACTCTCCAGAGCTTTTTCCCCTGAGCCTTTGCTGAAAATGGGTATTTATTACCCAGTCAGAAGATTTTCTTGGTAAACAAATGTCAATAAATAAAGAACTAAATAAATAAATGAGCTCCCTATGCTACCCAGAGCACCTCCCTCTTTGTTTTCTAGTACAGACTCCTACTGGGCAACCAACATCTTGCTTAAAAAGCTATAAATGACCCATTTCAGCTTGATCTATAACATATCCAAATGCTGGATCAGGGGAATTAAATGTATATTGCAACATAAATAGTGTTTCATGGTATGGTTGTATAGCTTCCTAAGAATTCCCCGCCTCTAGACCACGATCGCACTTTTTGCAATGCGAGTTCCTTACTTTGTTTAAACTTAACTTAGAGCATATTACCATCCCTTATCCCTTACGGATGGCAGGAGAGAGGGAACCAGTTGGGTGTACCAGCGGGACTTCAGTGGCTAGGCTTTGCTGGTCTGGATCAGTACTTTAACTTATATGCCAAAACTTCTGAAGGCCATACTATACATCAAAAGCGGCTGTCTTTTTTTTATTTAATTATACTTTGAGACTGCAGTACTGCTTCTTTAAAAGAACCACATTTTGGTACTTAGTGGCTATCAGCTTCATGTACAGAGTTTATGTAACTCTAGCAGTGATGAAGCTTGCTTTCATTTTATAAAGTGTTTCCTGCTCCTTACATTAATTGTTGTGTAACCACTATTAATACTTTAAGGTGTAATTGTGGGTAGATGCTTCTCTTTTCCCATATCTTAAAAGATAATAGTCGCCCCTTAAACACTCAGGGGCAGGAGTATCTCTGCAACATCTGAAAAAGGAGAAGGATGTCCTTCCTGGAAAATGAGTAAAAACTGGTCCTGTCAGTGTAGAACTACATGAAATGAAAGATGAATGTCAAAGGAAACCAAGGTTAAATGTGACATTACATAAGGCACAGCAAGTTTATACAACAAAGAAAAGAAATTAAAATTATAGCAATGGATGAAACCCCCCCCAAAAATGAAGTTCCCAGCCAAACTGAACATTTTGTTTTACTTGGATCTCATTTGTTCTGCCTTATTTTACCAGTTCCACTATAAGTTCTTCCCATTTAAATTCCAAATACTGTTTTATATACTAAAATTAGTTAACAGGCTTATGTTGATATCCTGTTAAGAAAATGCATGCTTGCTTGATAATTTCTCACTTTTTGTATATGTAATACTTAGTGTGAAACGACTATCTTTCTAATAATGCTCTTTTGAATTTTTAATTAACAATAAGAGACCCAGTTTATTAATGAAATAACTTGCTGAATGAATGCAGTTAGCAGTTTTTTGGCACAAACAGTGCACTAACAGGTTAGTCAGGCATCATGTTACAAATATTGTGAGGTTAAGGGGCAGCATCACATAAATGTCATGCGTTTCTCAACATACTGCACCCTTTTTCCATTTGCAGCAATACTAGGGTGGTACTCATAAAAAATAAAATGTTTCAATATATTTGTTTTAACATAGTGATGAGTCCAAAGTTTATAAATCATGTCATGCAGTGGAAATATTAACCATATACTTCATTACAATGCATGTACAACAGCTTCTTAACTGGAAAACACAGAGCAACAGTTGTTACCCTGTAACCTGACTACCAAACAATCAAATTATATTTCATTTACATAAATGTGCTGTCTTCCTGTTTCATCATTAGTGGATAGAGATTGTTGGTGTCTTTAACCATAACAATGAAGGTGACCTAAAGGAAAGGATAACTTTATTTTAATACAACACTGCTTAAGACATGTAATACCTAGTGATGCATCTGAGCATTGAAGGAATTCTCAGATTTACATTTTAATATATACTGTTCTTAGTATCTTGCATGTTAGTAATGCTCATCTGATTTACTTTATGGTGAGGTCTTCAAATTATATAGATAGTCTAAACAGTGCAAGACCATAACATGGATACAGTCTTTTTTTTCTGCAAAATTGGCTGAATGTACCAAAATCTTGTTTGCATTGTGATAGCTTTATCCTTGCTACAGGGCACCTCTGTAACATATGAAAATAATAAGCATCTGACTCCTTCTGGCTCAAATAAGTGGCCCTAGGGCTCAAATCATGACTATGGTAAGAATCAGGGGAGTATGCTAAGCATAAGCTCTCCTATTGCACAGAAGAAATAAGTGGGCATCCTGCTAAATGCGTGCACTGATCCAATCCTTTAGCAAAGGGATGATTATCACTTCCATACACTGTCAATATCATTTTGTAGCTTAAAACACTCCTATAGTGAGATGGAAGCTAGTGTTATGTATAGAATCTCACCTAGCATGCAGGAGTTACCATGACTATAAGTTAATTGGTTTGTAAGTATATACCAGACTAACTACCAGTGGGGCCTTTATAACCCTAGTCATGCAACCAAAATGTATTAAACAAGCTATTTTGCCTTAGAAGTTGTTTTAAGGGGTGTATGCTAGTTAAGGCATGATTTAAATGTTGCCTCTGTCCATTAGAGAAATAGGTAACAGACCAAGGGTGAATTTCTGATTTCCCATTGACTGGCCCAGGTTGCACTTGAATAGGATTAGGGAAGGGTTCAGCTTCACATGGATGGGAAGCATGTTCCAGAGAATGGAAATTCTCCAAGAGACATACCTGTTCTTCTAGCATTTCCTATTTAAATCACAAATAAAGTTTGAATCCTTGCATCTAGTAGTTCTGATGGTCTTTATTTTGTGGATGTGCAAAAGGTCCATCAGAGGGGGAACCAAGGATGCCTTGTATGCCAGGCATAAATTGCCTCTCAACAGTCTGTAGGAAACAGAGTATAGAGATAGGGCTTTGAGGCAGTCAACATGGGGCACCCTGTATTCCTTTTGTGAGGAGACACTATGGATGTTCCAGTTGTTGTATGTGCCTGGTCAGGTACATATCGAAGGGAGCCTGGTCAGGTACATATCGAAGGGAGCCTGGTCAGGTACATATCGAAGGGAACATTGCACCCAATGATGGGCCTAATGAGGGCTGAGTATAGTGGCATGCTGACTTCTCAGGAGCTAGATGCCATGCCCTTGCTATCAAGTTGAGAGACAAAGAATAATTTTCTTACTACGTTTTTATTGGTGGAAAGCCAGGTGACTATCTATATAGGTCGCTAAGTCCCTAACTACCATGATTTCTTTTACGGGTGTTTTATTGATGAGGTAGTATCCTGGGATGGCTGACTTCCTAATATGTACTTGCATACCTTAGCTAGGTAAATGTAGGCATTATGCACCATTTTGTCATCATCCATTGTCTTGGTCACCTTCTCTAATAAGTCCACCAGGCTCAGTAGGCATGACCTGCCTTTGACAAACCAGTCTGGGCTGGGTCCAGTGTCTGAAAGTTTCCTATGTCCTTGTTAATCATTTATATGATAATTCTCTCCATGGCTTTGCCTATGAAACTATTCAGACTATTGGGTATGTAGTTCTCTGGATCCACTGAAGATCCACCCTTGTGCAGAAGGATGACCATTACCATCTTTCATTCACGTGGCATGAAGTCTGTTTGGAAGCTATGGTTGAATAGTGACTTCAGTGGCCCTGATAGGTCATATTTCAGCTTTTTAGAAGGCATCCAGGGATATTAATGAGTCCCATCAAAGCTGTACTCTTGGCCTTAAATAGGGCCTTTAAGGCCTGCTCCCTACTGATAGTTGGAGAGGTTATGTTAGATTATGTTAGATGGTATTTTCTGGGGGGCATAGATTTGGAGGTAAGGTGAGGGGAGGGGGTAAAGTTGGAGCTTAATTTGTCAGCTAGTGTACTATATCCTGTGGTTCGGTGAACATGTCTCCATTTAAAACAGTTCTGTACACTTTTCTGTGCTGCCTTTGAAGTTTTAGAGATAGTTGAAAAGGCTTTGAGGTTATCCTTCACCGTGGATGCTATCTTTACCTTAAATATGTTTTTTGGACTTAATTAGTCCTCTTTGTTGTCTATTCAGTTAGATGAGAGTTTTTATCATTTTTGTGTTACACTGCCTAATTTTACCCATGACTTTTTTTCTTTAGTTGCACAGCCTGTTTATTTTTGGATTCCACCAGGATAGTTTGGTTTTTAAGTTAGTTTTGGGCTTACTTCTGGTAGACACAGCTGTCTCTCAGCAATCACTGGTTTGGGGTTTACTTTTGGTAAGCACAGCTGTCTCTAAGCAATCTTTGGTTTTGGGTTAACTTGTGATATTCACAACCATCTCTATGCAATCATTTGTGAATAATTCTGCATAGGTTGCTGTGTTATCTGGGTGTAGATGGGTTTTAAATTTTGACAGGATATCACTTCATAAAAAGGTAGTTTGTCTTGGAGTAGTTCCTGGCTGTGACAGGGTTTACTGGGTTACAGAACTGACTTTTATTTCAAAGCAGACTGCTTTGTGGTCTGACTTTACCGGGGGGGGGGGGGGGGTAGTAGGGGTCAGAGTTCTTCCCTTCCATGTTTGTGAGTATAAACTGCAATATGATTGTACTTCTGGTGGCATATGCACTGTCAAGTTCAGGGTATTTGGCTTTACAAAGTCCCTGTAAGTATGGGATTTATTTAAATGGTGAGTGAATCCAGTAGACTATGTATGAATTATGGGTTTCATGGGACATAGAAGGTGATCTGTAGATTGCTAGTATGTGGAATACTACTTTGCCCATGGTAATCTGGATGTAGAGGAACTAAATGTCTTCATCCTGTTTAACCAACCTAAAGGTATGCTTGTTAATTCCCTGCTTGTACAGTTGATGGTCTAAATGTTTGGAAGGCACTGTCACTGTACTCTCTGTGGCTTTAAACCATGTCTTGGTAACTGCACAGATGTCTGCAGTCTCCAGTATGAGGTGAGCTTTGATGGTCTGGAGCTTCTTTAGACTCCTGGCATTGAGCAGTAACACCTTTAGGTTTCCTTAGGAAAATTTTGCTATGCTGGAAGATTTGCCAGTTTGGTTTGCCTAAAAGTCTCTATGGGGAGAACAATGCTTTATCCAATATTTGAAAGCCTTGAGATGGTTTGGTATAGACCATTCTTGGCAAAGCAACATAGTTTGTTAACCACGTCCTCCCATGCTGACAAATATTGCATTACTCTAGAATGACACCAGAATCTAGGTCAGTTATTAAAGTCACTCTTCTTGTGTCATCATCCTCTATGAAAGTACAATGCTGCTCAATGCTTGGCAGTATTAGCCTGTGATATATTGGCCAATAGCTCCATAATGTCTCTCTTTATATAATCTAGGGAGGTACGTCTGAGGCCATTACACCAATGTGGACTATGACTGAATCATACTGGTACCTGTTGTGACATAACTTCAATGCAAACATAACTTGTTGGATCTCGGCCCCTGATAGACAACTGGCTATCATTTTTGCTTTGTTTATCCAGATGAGTAGAGGCATCTGTATGTTATACAACAGAATCCCCTATGACTAGAGTCCTGGGTAGTATATTGGCTTGCCTTAGGGGCTTGGTAGTTGGGGCTTCACTGGGTGTGGTTGTATGTGCAGTGTTAGGTGTTACACCACTGGGTGTGGTTGTATGTGCAGTGTTAGGTGTTACACCACTGGGTGTGGCTGTATGTGCAGTGTTAGGTGTTACACCACTGGGTGTGGTTGTATGTGCAGCACTAGGTGTTGTTACTGTTGAGTGCTTTTGAGTTTGCTGAGGATACTTTTTGCAAGGAAAGTGTCTGGGAGGTCTTTGGGGTTCGGGAAACTTGTGCTTAGTGTCTCAGCAGAAGTAGGTTTATGTGTGGTGTAGATTCTTGGTATGGTAAGTGGAGTGTGTGTGTGTGTGTGTGTGTGTGTGTGTGTGTGTGTGTGTGTGTGTGTGTGTGTGTGTGTGTGTGTGTGTATGTCTCTGGCAAAGTGGCAAGTTGATTGTTATTTTGAGTACACTCTATACACTAGAGTTTTGCATCCAGAGACATTGTGTTTATACACCTCTCACATACTGCGTTAGTTTCTTTGAAAATTAAATGGTTGTGAGCAAACATTAGACAATTCTTACATTGTCACAAATACAATGAAGTATGGACACTGAAACACGGCACTTAGATGTAAAGTAAGGCTCCAACAATGGGTCCCATTCATGTAGTCGAACTTTTACAAGTTTGAACCTCATATGGTCGAGACCATATGGTCGAACTTGTAAAAGTTTGAGCGTTTCAACAGAAATCTGCTTATGGGGAGGTTTCTGTTTTCTTCAATGTGGTGCGATCTCGGAGTTGGTATATTTAAGTAGCAGGGGGTATGGGGGTGCAGGGGGGCTTGCCCCCCTGCTTAATACCTTCAGGTAAGTTTTTTTTTTTTTTAATTTTTTGGTTATGTTGTCGAACTTTTAAAGTACGAACATATGGTGCCGACCATATGGTGTTCGAACTTTTAAAAGTTCGACAATATGATATAGACCCTCCAACAACAGAGTACTTATAAAATGAAGTAAAGGCTTTATGATCACGGTCAAATGAACCACTTCTTCAGACCATTAACAAAAACAAACACTTTAAAATCAATTTATAATACATGACAAAACAATCAAAAATCTACTCCCAATATAACAGCCAGACATGAAGTCAGACAGTAACCTTTGTTTACCAGTATTACTTATCTAATGAATAAACGTCTTTAAAAACAATTAGCCAATAGACTTCACTAACAGCTGCTTGGTGACCTATCAAATTCTCCCTTCATATCTAATAGATTGGGAGTAGATTTTTGGTTGGTTTGTCATGTATTATAAATTGATTTTAAAGTGTTTTTTTTTTTTTTTAATGGTCTGAAGAAATGGTTCCTTTGACTGGGAAAGCACTAATCTTATTCAACTTTTAAAAAAAGCCTTTACTTCATTTTATATGTACCCTGTCATTGGAGCCTTACTTTACATCTAAGTGCCATGTTTCAGTGCCCATACTTTATTATATTTGTGGATTTATTGTGGTATGGTATTGGACAATGTTTATCCTGGGTGGACGGTTTCTTATGGTTTGTTTCAATTCTTACATTGTCTCAAGAGATCCATATCCACAAACTGGCTGTGGATAAACTTGGAAAGTGTATATCCATGATGTCAGGTCCTTTATTGAGTGAGCTACAAGACTGTGGTGTACAAAGGGTTAATACTGGTCTAACTGAGAGTGCTTTTAGTACTAGGGACTTGGCTAGGCTATATAATACTTCACCCAAGGGGCAGTACCTGCTCTCTGCCACCCAACACATAAACAGCTACCCTACACTCACCAAGTTACTGGTACAGTTTCAGAGGTAGTTTTGAAGGGAATTTTTGGTTTCTAGGTATCTGCATCTATACACGGCACTACTAACGACTGCTGTGTAAGGAGCAGTGACACACAGATGCACCAAATTTATACAGCTGCTTAAAATACAAGAAAATGGCTTCTAAGCCCTGACGCTAATAAAATGACTAGACTTACCAGTTTCATATGTGTTTGTCAACTGACATAGGCCAGAACACCACCTAATGCCACTAAATGCAATATCCTTGTAAAGGCCATGGGCCGTTAGCCTATTAACTGTCTTTGATCCTATGATCCTATGAACCCTGTCCTCTTAATGTAAGAACACAAAAAAAAATGGTCAAGAGTGCACACTAGCACAAAACAACTTTAACAAGTTACCTAGACAAGGCAATTTCAAGTCAGTCAGACAACAGCAAGACAGTTTCAGCTAATGCAGTAATTTCAGCCTTAAACTCAGATAAATGCACAAATAAAACAAGATGTCAGCACTTCGTCACTTCAATAGCTTCTGGAAGTGTGTTTTTAAATAAAAGCACTTAACTTTAGCCTGAATGGCACTTGATGCAAGGAAATCATTTCAGAGGTAGAGGAGAGGAAGCCGAGTATTGCTGATCTCTGTGGGAATGAGCCAAGAACAGAGCAAATGTGCTGTGCTGTGGACATACATGTTTCAGTCTTCTTTTGACCTCATCAGTGCAGTATAAATGGAATGTTTGGCTATGCTTTAGAAACACAGGGTCTTTAAACCCAGCTGATGTCCTTAAACATTTAAGCAAGGTATCAGTAGGTTATTTTTGTGGAAATCATTGAGGAATTTATCAGCTTACAGAAGATGGATTTCATGCAGTTTGTTTATCCCACACATCTGGACATTACAGCTTCACCATCCTGACTGCCCTGCTTGCCTAAGTAGCTAAGCCCTGCAGGAAGACTAGAAATGCCATTCATCTACCAAACAAGTTTTGCCTATCCCTGGTACAGGAATAAAGCCAAAGTCTCCCTGCGAATAACTCATTCCAGATAATAAGAAAGTATGTTTAACAGATACCATACTCTGGAGTAATAATTATTTTTTAACTATAACCCGAGGTGCTAGGTGGTTATAACTCTCTCCCCAGCCAGGACAGCCAGCAGCCATACCCTTAAATATCTGGCCCTTATTTGTCCCCTACTGTAATTATAATGTGTATCTACCAGGTGGCTTCCCTGTCTACTCTTACATAAGTAACTTCTACAAAGCCCCTTCCTCTAGCACAGTATTTTTTCTCCTTCTTTTCTAGCTTAACCCCTCCTGGTCCATCTATTCCCTGTAGTAAGCAAGCTGTTTCATTTAGTAAAGCTGTCAATATTCTATTTGTTTCCTTACTATTTCCTTGATTTTAGCCCCTCTTGGTCCCATCTCTTCCCTGTGATTTACTCTACTCTTGTTACTACTTTCTCCTTTAAACGTCCCTCTCCTCCTATCATACCTACCTCCTCTCTTATCTTTACTACCTCCAAACTTTATCCTCAGCAATCAGCTTGCTACTGATTGTTTCTAACAGATTTTCCTCTCTCCCTTGGTTCTACTCGCTCTGTTTGCCCTGTGGGCTCACTCCGCTCCCCTACCCTACCCACCCCCAGAAGTCCTAAACTTATACTTTCCTTAACCACACCCTCTCTCCCATCCCATCACTCCTACCCACCAATCAAGTTACATTAACAGCCACACCCCTTCTCCTAACCAACTCCTACCAGCAGCCACTCCCTAACTAGTTTACCTAGTCTCTTATCAGGTGAACAATTAGTATTAGTTCCATCTCTCTTATCCTGCCTAACCTTTACCTCTATACTATCTTAACTCTGCCTCACCTCCTTACAAATTATTATTAATTCCATTAATATGCCTCAAGTAACCAAAGCCTTCTGTACCAAGCTAATACTCATAGCTATACTGACAACTGCCCTTTCCTCAGCCTATATCCTTACCTTTATTGAAAATCAGTATTATAATGAGTTTATTTACTTCCCAAAACAGACAGCCATACATACCCCAATACTTTCCTATAGTCAGATAACCCTCACTTCTAATCCTAGTTATCTACTAGCCAAATACCATAGACTCTTGCACATTAAATATGATAAACCCACAGTAAAGAAAGTTAAATATATAACTAACCTTCTACTTAACCCAATATTAAAACTAAAGAATCTACCCTTAAAAAACGGTGACATCCACCCTAACCCAGGACCAACATATCCATCTAACCCAGGACCAACAAACCCAGCTAACCCAGGCCCAACAAATCCAACTACTCTGCTTGCTCAGCCTAAACTACCTAACTCTTTTCTGATAAGGCACCTCAATATCCACAGTGTTAACAACAAAGTAGCCCACCTCCAGGCCCTTCTAGACACCCATTCATTTGACATCTTCTGCCTAACAGAAACCTAGTTAAAACCAGGTGCTAAAGATAATGAAATAGTTCCCCAACAATTACAACATATTGAGACAAGACCGATTAAAACGTAAGGGTGGGGGAGTAGATATCCTATTTAAAGATGGACTATACATCTCCTCCTTACCATACAACCAACCTCATGACAGTAATGCAGAAGTACTAATCTCTAGACTTCATATCAACCCCAGCAAATCATTATATATCATTTGTATTTACCTGCCTCCTGGCAATAATACCAATACAATAGAAGATATACTAAGCTGGGTCTCCTCAACTTACCCACAAGAGACAATAATATTAGGTGATTTTAACACTGACTGGAAAGGAATCATTGCTGATACTCCCACCTCCCTCATTAACCTTCACGGCTTTACTCAAACAATCACCTCCACAACCAGAATCAACAAACCAAACAAAAAAGAAAGCACATTAGACTGGATACTCATAAATAGACAGCAACAAGCTTATAAGGTAGGAACTCTCCCTGACAACATTAGTGATCATACTTTGACCTATATTACTAGGCAGAAAAATGATATCTCTAACCCCCCCACCTGTATGATTTTGCACACAAACAAACACTTTAACCCAGCATTGTTCCAAAGTGAACTTAAAGCCTGTGACTAGAACCCCCTAAAAACTCTCCCACTTGAAGAAGCCATTAAATATTTTAACTCTAAATTCTTAGCTGTCTTAGATACGCATGCACCCAAACAATCTATCAGAATGAAGTCCAAGCCAGCCCCTGGCTAACTTAAGAAACCAAACAAAAAATCCTGCTCAGAAATAAGTCTTGGGCTAAGTAGTGAGCCACTAAAGATATCTCTGAGCAACAAACCTTTAGGCAGTTAAGAAATAGTACAAAAAAGGCAATACTTACAGACAAAAAGAACTATTACTGTAAACTACAGGACACTCACCATAATAATCCTCAGAAGTTCTGTTCAAGCATTAACAAACTCCTTCTCCCAGGCCACTGTCGTACGCCTACACCACTAGGGACCAATTTAAATACCCCCCCAGCAAACTGCCAATGCCTTTAATGCTTTTTTCACAGAGACCATACAATTGCTTGCTAGTCAACTAACCCCAGACAACTCAAATCTTCCTACCACCACACCTGGGTCACTTCCTACATTCCATTTGCAACCCATATCTGCCACCTTTATCTATAACTTAATCCAAACACTTAAGCCTTGTACTCCTTCTGCTGACCATCTTCCATCTGAATATCTGCAGAAAGCAGCCAGAGCAATTGCCTTTCCAATATCCCTACTCATAATTAGAACCATAAAGGAGGGAACCATTCCTGATATCTGGAAAATCTCTCATATTATCCCCTTATACAAAGGTGGAAACTCTAATGAGTACTCTAACTACCGGCCAATAGCTCTCTTATCACCCTTAGCAAAGATTATGGAGAAATGTATTCACCATCAACTATTAAACCACTTGACACAACACAACATAATAGCCAACTGCCAACATGGCTTTAAACCATCACATAGTACCACAACTGCTCTATTATCCTTCACTGATGCCATCAATAGAAATCGCAATGAAAACAAACTCTCATCTGCACTATTTATTGACCTCTCAAAAGCTTTTGATATGGTAAACCATACCCTTCTTATAAATATTCTTCAATCCCTTTCCTTTGACTCTCAAGCTATTCAATGGTTCAAGTCCTACTTCAGCAACAGACAGCAGGCAGTACTCTGGGAAAATAACAAATCTTCTCTCCTGCCAGTCACACTTGGTGTCCCCCAGGGCTCTATTTTGGGACCTCTCCTATTCTCACTATTTATCAATGACCTCCATGTTGCAATTCCACAAGCTACCTGCATACAATATGCAGATGATTCTACACTAATATGCTCATCTAACTCCATATCAGAACTACATTCTCTAACCCAAAACGTATTTAACTCAGTAGAGACATGGTTCTCAACACTCTGCCTCCTTTTCAATGCTAAAAAAAGCAAGCTCCTACTCTTCACACCCACCAATGTCTCCCTCCTTAGATTTCTCAGTCTGTTCCAATAATAACACCCGTATATCCCCTGACCCTACCACAAAACTGTTA
Source organism: Protopterus annectens (assembly GCF_019279795.1). NCBI lineage: Eukaryota > Metazoa > Chordata > Ceratodontiformes > Protopteridae > Protopterus > Protopterus annectens. The sequence goes on from NC_056729.1 coordinate 1,900,645,010, forward strand.
GGAATAACTATTGACAATAACCTTAATTTTGATAGCCACATAAACTACACCATAAAGGCAGTCAACAGGAAAATAGGCTCCTTATATAGAATCACATATTTCTTAACTCCAATGACTAGAACTAAGATTGCTCACACCCACCTAATTTCAACTCTACTGTATGCCTCACCCATATACAGAAAACCTAAAGAAAAATAATCTCATCAAACTAGCTAATTCCTACAACAGCATAGTCAGATTTGCCACAGGCAATCCCTTTCAAACTCACCACTGTCTTAATCTGCAGCACCTAGGCTGGCTTGAACTACAAAACAACCTAATATTCTCCCAAATCACCATTGCCCATAAGATATTCTACTAACCTAACAGCACTCCCATACTCTCATCATCATCATCATCATCTTCTTCTTTCGGCTGTTCCCATTAGGGGTCGCCACAGCGGATCATCTGTTTCCATTTCTTCCTGTCCTCCGCATCTTGCTTTTTCACACCAACCACCTGCATGTCCTCTCTCACTACGTCCACAAACCTTATCTTAGGCCTTCCTCTTTTCCTGTTACCTGGTAGCTTCATCCTTAGCATCCTTTTCCCAATATACCCAGCATCCATCCTCAGCACATGTCCAAACCAACGCAATCTCGCATCTCTTGCTTTGTCTCCAAACTGTCCAACCTGGGCTGACCCTCTAATATACTTATTCCTAAGCCTGTCCATCCTTGTCACACCCAGTGCAAATCTTAACATCTTTAACTCTGCCACATCCAGCTCTGACTCCTTCCTTTTCGTCAATGCCACTGTCTCCAACCCATATAACATAGCTGGTCTCACTACCCTCTTGTAGACTTTCCCTTTCACTCTTACTGGTACCCGTCTGTCACAAATCACTCCTGACACTCTTCTCCACCCATACCACCCTGCCTGTACTCTCTTCCTCACCTCTCTTCCACACTCACCATTACTCTGAACTGTTGATCCCAAGTATTAAACTCATCCATCTTTACCAACTCTACTCCCTGCATCATCACCATTCCTCTACCCTCCCTCACATTTACACACATATATTCTGTTTTAGCCCTGCTGACCTTCATTCCTCACTTCTCTAAAGCATATCTCCACCTCTCCAGGGTCTCCTCAACCTGGTCCCTACTCTCACTACATATCACAATGTCATCTGCAAACATCATAGTCCACGGGGCCTCCTGTCTGATCTCATCTGTCAACCTGTCCATCACTACTGCAAATAAGAAAGGGCTCAGAGCTGATCCTTGATGTAATCCCACCTCCACCTTAAACGGATCTGCCACTCCCACCGCAGTCCTCACCAATGTCACACTACCCTCGTACATATCCTGTACCACTCTTACATACTTCTCTGCCACTCCCGACTTCCTCATACAATACCACAACTCCTCTCTAGGCACCCTGTCATATGCTTTCTCTAAGTCCACAAAGACGCAATGAAACTCCTTCTGACCGTTTCTGTATTTCTCCAACAACACTCTCAGAGCAAATATTGCATCTGTAGTGCTCTTTCCTGGCATGAAACCATACTGCTGATCACTAATCATCACCTCCCTTCTTAACCTAGCTTCCACTACTCTTTCCCATAACTTCAAGCTGTGACTGATCAGTTTTATCCCTCTGTAGTTACTGCAGCTCTACACATCACCCTTATTCTTAAAGATAGGTACCAAAACACTTTTTCTCCACTCCTCAGGCATCCTCTGACTTTCCAAAATTTCATTAAACAATATGGTTAAAAATTCCACTGCCATTTCACCTAAGCACCTCCATGCTTCCACTGGTATGTCATCTGGGCCAACAGCCTTTCCATTCTTCATCCTCTTCATAGCTGATCTTACTTCCTCCTTGCTAATCTGTTTGACTTCCTGATTCACTATCCCCACATCATCCAGTCTTCTTTCTCTCTCATTCTCTTCATTCATCAGCCCTTCAAAGTACTCTTTCCATCTACTCAGCACACTCTCCTCACTTGTGAGTACGTTTCCCTCACTATCCTTTATCACCCGTACCTGATGCACATCTTTCCCAGCTCTGTCCCTCTGTCTAGCCAATCGGTACAGGTCCTTTTCTCCCTCTTTAGTGTCCAATCTCTCATACAACTCTCCATATGCCTTATCCTTAGCCTTCACCACCTCTCTCTTTACCATACGTCTCATCTTCTTATACTCATGTCTACTTTCTTCATCTCTTTGGCAATCCCACTTCTTCTTTGGCAGCCTCTTCCTCTGTATACTCTCCTGTACTTGCTCATTCCACCATCAGGTCTCCTTGTCCTCCTTCCTCTGTCCAGATGTCACAACAAGCACCTTTCTAGCAGTCTTCCTTACTAGCTCTGCTGTTGTTTCCCAGCTATTCGGTAACTCTTCACTGCCTCCCAGTGCCTGTCTTAACTCTCCCCTGAACTCCACCTCACAATCACCCTTTTTTAACTTCCACCATTTAATCCTTGGCACTGCTTTCACACTTCTCCTCCTCTTCTTGATGACCAACATCATCCTACAGACCACCAATCTATGCTGCTTAACTACACTTTCCCCTGTCACCACTTTACAGTCTCCAATCTCCTTCAGACTGACCCTCCTACATAGAATATAATCCACCTGAGTGCATCTTCCTCCACTGTTGTATGTCACCCTATGCTCCTCCGTCTTCTTAAAATACGTATTCACCACAGCCATGTCCATCCTTTTCGCAAAATCCACAATCATCTGACCTTCTGCATTCCTCTCTTTAACACCGTACCTACCCATCACTTCCTCATCCCCTCTGTTCACTTCACCAAAATGCCCATTGAGGTCCGCTCCAATCACTAGTCTCTCACCCTTGGGTACACTCACCACCACTTCATCCAAATCACTCCAAAATTTTTCTTTCTCATCCATAGCACACCCAACTTGTGGAGCATATGCACTAACAACATTCATCATTACACCATCAATTTCAAGCTTCATAAACATCACTCTATCAGACACTCTCTTCATCTCCAAAACACTCTTGGCATACTGTTCCTTTAGGATAACCCCTACCCCATTTCCCCTGCCATCCACACCATGATAAAACAATTTTAACCCACCTCCTATACACCTGGCCTTACTTCCCTTCCATCTGGTCTCTTGCACGCACAATATATCAACCTTCCTTCTCTCCATCATATCAGCTAGCTCTCTCCCTATACCAGTCATACTGCCAACATTCAAAGTTCCTACCCTCACTACTACACTCCTAACCTTCCTCCTCTCTTCCTGCCTTCAGGCATGCCTTCCCCCTCCTCTTCTCCTTTGGCCAACAGTAACCCAATTTCTGCCAGCACCCTGTTGGCTAACAGTACTGGTGGCGGTCGTTGTTAATCCGGGCCTCGACCAATCCGGTATGGAAATATGAAATGTTCTCCGCATAAGTAATTTGGCAGAGGTTTTATGCCGGATGCCCTTCCTGACTCAACCCTCCCCATTTATCCGGGCTTGGGTCCGGCACAAAGAAATGCACTGGCTTGTGCATACTCTCCAACCTCATAATCCCCTAAAAAATCTAAATCCACTACGCTCATCTAACAAACTTCTAGTCACCATAAGTAAATCTAACAACCTAGCTGGAGCCTGTTACCTAATGAACTAACGGTACTTTCTTCCTTACCTCTCTTTAAACAAAACCTCAAAAGACACCTATTAACACATCGGTTATGCCCTTGCAATAACCCTGACTAATCCTCAAATTTCTCCTCCCATATCTTTTTCACCACACTTACTCCTACTTTACTGCCTACCCCTAGAAGCAGGCCTGATACTAGTAAACACAACTTAACTTACATTCTACACCTTACCTTGATGAAGTACTACAATTCTCTTTTATCTCACTGTATAATAACTTCTCTTTAATGTATCTAAATTCTATAATGTAAATGACTTGTTGACTTGTATGTGTTGTAATTTTTTTGCAAATATTCATTAGTTATGTAACAATTGTGCTCTCAAAATTTGTAATGTTTATTTTAAGATTTTTAACATTGTAAACATTTGGAGCTTTTCTCCCCTGGCCTCTACTGAAAATGGAAAGAAATCCAGTTAGACTAGCCCAGTCAACAAATGTAAAATATAATAAATAAATAAACAAATAAGTGCCTGCAAAATATCCCTAACTAACATCTGACCTGAATGTATCCATAAAGACTTAAAAAGTAAAAAGTCATGGACATTCAGAAGCTAAAACACTTGATATTCTTAATGGGCCATTTCCCATGGGTCTCCATTACAGAAAGTTTAAGGTATCAGACAGTGAAAACTCTACCTTGGCTGTGTTTTTCTTGCAGTTTTTACTAAATAATTTGTTTATGTAAACTTTTTACCCTTTGGTTTGGATGTTAGTTGAGATATTTTACAGGCACATTGATGTTTATGGATGTCAGCTGAGTATAAAACTTGTTTTTCTAAAGTACAGTCCAACAATCCACTTATGATCTGCTGATGAGGTCACTGAGAAGGCAGAAGCATACATTTCCACAGCTAGTAGGGTTTGGCTTTATTGGACTGAGTGGATCTATAAAGACTTATAAAGTAAAATGTCACAGGCATTCAGAAGCAATGTGGCTGAAACACTTTGTGTCCTTAATAGGTTATTAGCATTTATTCCATAGGCCTCCCTTATAAGAAGTTTAAGGTACTACATAGTGAAAACTGTAATGTGGCTGTTTTGTTTCCTATCCTAGTTATTCTTTAGGGAGTGGCCCTGAGAAGAAGTTTAGTTCTTAATAGAGGGCAGTATGCTAGCTTCAATATTTTGAACAGCAGGAAACCAGGAAACTTAAAATAAATGAAAGTAGAGCAACCTGGAACTGGTCACCAACGGAGACTTTTTATGAGATCTCAGTGGTTGCTGCTGTGATGTCCCCATTCTGAGTCAATAATTGTAATCAAGGAGCCTGAATCCTCACCACTGACACTGGAGAGGGACATTCACTTGGAATACAAATGGATACACTCAGTATTTCCAGATGCAGACCCCTGTGCATAAAGCAAATTTTTCCTTAAGAGCACACAGGGGACACACACAGCCCAGGACTGGGTTTTTTTCTCTGTCTCTCCCCAGGTCCCCGATAAGGCTCCCCACTGGCAAAGCTTTAAAGTTAAGTCTTCAGCCAAGTGCCCACGCCAAGTCCTCTACCTCTCTCTGTCTGTGAAACTAGTGCTTTGTATCCCTGCCCAAGTACCTGACAAACATACACACTCTTTGAGATTTCATTTTCACACACAAATACCTGGGAAAGGCTGGCACAAATTTACTAGCTATCTCCCCTTCTGCCCAGACTATAAGGTAGTTATCACTGCCACCAGGCTCTACAAAGCCAGCTAACTAAGACTTCTAAAATTGTACCCCATTATACTGAGTGAAATTGATATTAATACAAATGGCAATCTTGACCAGCCAGCCTTTCAGGAATGGCCACAGTTATCAACAAATAAATATGTGCAAATTCTCTCAAAACTTAAATATTTTTTCTAAAAGGAACAGCCACAATGAGATATTTAAATATATTTAATAACAAATAATAATATTTAATAATAAATAAAAGAACAAGAAAATACTAAGTATTTATTTACAGTAAACACCAAAGTTTCAGTCATAGGAAATATTCAAAATAACACAGATAGAAAGTTTCAGATATAGAAAAATAGTATTTAGCTAATAATCTTACTATCTATTCCTGATTGACTAAAAGAGTTACTGTCCCTACTTACTGAATAGAGCAAGGCAAGATAACGTGGGTAAGTGGTCCTTGTTGACAGATCCAGGATAGAATATAGAATGCTGCTGGTACTTCAGTCTCCCCTAATATTAGAACATTATTTCTGCACAGAATGACATCACATACATCTGGTCATCTGATGTCCGGTTCCCATGAAGCCCCCACTGCCAAAAGCTGTCAGGCTTTAGCACCTATGTGTTACCATACAGACAGACAGAGCATTGCTGAGATGTGGTGCAGCTGCTGGAAGTCATAACACCATAAATCTATTCTACTCTTCCTACAGGAGCTGCAACCTTTTCTTTAGTAAAGACATTACATCTCTGTCTCTATTCAAAACTGTGGGATAACATCTTTATGGGTTACCTCATAAAGTAATTTAATTTCAAGAATTTCTTTTAAAGTCAGGTGGATTTACCTCTTCCCTTCAGGTATATGCTGTTAAAACATATACATGTAATTCAGTTACAGTAATACATGTACATTTCTTTTCCTCCCAGCAGAGTGCACTGTTGATACGTCTTAACAAAAGCAAACCTCACAAATACATTTTCAGCACAAGCATCTGTACAAATCAGTTTGATATACAAATGACATATAATTATTTACAAAATTCCAGCTGGCTGTGCTGGCATATGTTATACATCCACTGCCCCACTTCTCCTGGTATGGCTGGCAGTACCTCCTATCATCACAGCTGCAACAGTCCCATACCTCTCACTTCTCCAGAGTTTTGCAGAATGTACAGTGTTTTCTCATACTTTTGGTGTATTCCTCATAAAATTTTTGGTTTGCTAGCAATTTTTTGAGGACTGATGTCATTAAATAATGACAGACATTTGAATTTTAGACTGTATATTATTCAGAAAATATATGTTAATGCAAAAACTTTTATTCTGTCAACTTTATAAGTTTATAAGAGCAATATTTATTCTGTCAACTTTATAAGTTTATAAGAGCAATATTTAAAATATGTCCCTGATTTTGAGCCTTTGTACCCTTATCATTTTTTACTTTGTCCAGATTTCTCATGCTAAAAGGTCAAGATGTATGAACAGCCCTCTAATAAAGCGAACTAAAATCTTATTTTCAACTATCTGATTTTTTTGTGTAATCGAAGATGAATGAAGAACCATTGAAGCTCAGATGTATTGCAGTTTAGGGAGGAGACCATTTTTGCTGGTGCAGTACTGTGTTTAAGAGTAAAGAGATGTGATATTGCCATTGTGAGACTGGGAAATGGAGTGTTGTAATTACTAAGCAAAAAGAATTATGATTTTGCAACATTCAGAAAAACACATGAAAATGATATAAAAATCTACATAACAACTAATGCATGAAGGACAATGTTAGAAGTATTGGAAAGCAAGACAACAAAGCTATTACATACATAAGAGGGGTCTAGGTATTCCAGCCTTTGATACTATCAGGTGTGGTAATGGAAACTGTATGTATTAGAGAGTTTGCTGACTCTGTGTTTGTTGAGTATTTGAGTGTACATCGCACTACTGCCTGTCTCTACCTACCACTTTCTAATACCCTGCATCTAACATAAAGACTTCTGTCCTCCTCTTCTTTTCACTATTCTTCTCTCTTTGCCCTCTATCCTTCCTTAACCCACTATGTTCACGTTCTCTTTAAATTCAAGGTCTGAGCTAACCCTTAACAGTTGTTATTCCATCCCCTACCATAACCTATGCCCTTTTTATTTCCTTGTTCCCTCAGCTAGAAGCTATTTGGACTGCCCCCCTCCCCCAGTCAGGCTTGCACATTAAGAAATCACCACCCATGCATGTACGGAACCCACGTCCATCTACCAAACAACTGAAGTACAAGTTAACAAAGTAGGTTGGTGGCATCACGGAGGATTTGAATCTTATCGGATTTTCAGCAAATATTAGTCTATTAGTTATGTTAACACCTTCTGCACTTAACTATATTAATTCTAAAAGCTGAACGGGTGTGCACATGCATAGGGATGGCTGTTGCTAGACTCTTGCTTCCAGCCTCTGTAGTCTCCCTTCCTCCACCCTCAACATGCCACTCTGTTTAACTTACTATGCCCCCCATCTTCAGTACTTAGTGAGAAGTTATGTAATTAGTAGAAAGTGATGGTTTAAACTCAGCTCTATCACTGCCAGCCCCACAGTTTTTAATTATTATTGGAAATTGCCATTGAGCAAGCATGGTTTACAATTCCTGCTTCTCTCTCACATACCAGTCTCTGATAGGACAAGCACACTTAATATTTTTTTCTTCTTTACTCACTCAACAATCACTGATAGTTTAATTTCTTACCTTGCTGATCTGGGAATCTGGGTCTACCCGCTACGTTCAGGCTCACTCCGCACCCCTACCCTACTCCCATTCCACCCACCCCTCCTTTCATTATATTTATACACCCTGACCACTTCCACCACTTCACATAGGCATATCAACACTCAACAACAATTAAACACCTTTCAGCAACTTCCACCTATCTCTTCAACACATATTTCACAGTACCTTCAACCAACACTGTCAGCAGCCTGTACCTACATACATATGCAACCAATTACTACTCACAGTCCCCATTTTTTCTTCTATTATCTCATAACTAACCTTACACACTCTCATTAACACCACCACACTCATCTCTGAAGTGCCACCTTAGTTCCATTACACAAATCCCCTGCTTAATTTAACTCAGCTATGACACTATTTAACATCTTAGCATCCTTAAATCTCATATTACTTGCCCATATTACCTCATACTACCACACTAATCTCATACCACCACCTCATCATGCCACTACTAGCACTAACATTACTGATGCAACACCTTTAAACCTCCACATTTACCCCTCCATCTTTCACATAGCTTTCACCAGATCTCATTCACCCATTACCAACATACCAAACTAATAAACCATCCAAAACATACTACTTATATATTACTAACATCTTCCACACCATAGTGCAAATCGCCTCTAAACTAGCCCTTTGTGGAGATGTACACCCAAGCCCTGGCCCTAACACCTCCATCAATCACCCAACAACACAAAACTCCACTCACACCATTGCAAACCTCCCCAAAAAAGCCTCTGACCTGCTTCTGCTTAACATAAACATTAGAAGCATCACAAACAAGATTTCAGAAGTACATGTACACCTTTCCCTCTATTCTCCTGATATCATTTTGTTCACTGAGACACGGCTAAAAACGGATGCAACTAACAATGAAATAATTCCTCCTGCTGTAACCTACTGCATACAGATAGAGCTAACAAAAAGTTGGAGGTGTTGCTATTGTATTTAAGAACCAACCAAACCTTGAAATAGTGGACCTTCCATTACCTACATTAGCAGCAGCAGAAGTTATAATTGCCAAACTACATTTGAATACAAAAAAGCTATCAACCTAATTGGCTGCTACCTTCCACCAGGTAACAATATAGAAACCATAGAAAATCTACTTCACTGGGCCTCTAACTCACTACTTCAAGAAACCATAATACTAGGAGATTTTAATACTGACTGGCTAACATGAAACTCCAAGAATATAATACAGGAACCAATGACCATAAAACAAAAAAGTGGAAACACAGTGAAAGACCTTGTTCTAACATGCAACTCCTCCAAACCTACAAATTTCATCAACCTCCATGGGATTTTTCGACTTATCCATGCCCTAACTACAGTCAATAAAACAAAAAAGAGGGAATCAATACTTGATTGGATATTGTCAAACAGACCAGACAAAATTAATATTTCAGGCTGTGTCCCAGACAGGCTGAGTGACCACCTACCAACCTATCTAATCAGAATTTAAACCTATCTAGAAAAAATCTCTCCCACCATCAACAGATACGTAGCAAAAAATCCTTTAACCCCAACAATTTTATTGCCGCTCTAGCAAGTTGCAACTGGAACCCCTTGAGAACACTTAATGGCGATGATGCCGTATCCTACTTTAAGTCAACATTCCTCAGCATACTAGACCACCATGCACCCTCCAGAACCATAAGAATTAAAGCTAACTATGCCCCCTGGTTATCCAAAGAGACTAGATCTCTATTACATAGCAGTGACAAAGTCTGGGTAAACTGGAAGAAAACAGGTACCCCTACTGACAAACAAAAATATTTTGAGCTTATAAATAAGGCAAAAAAAATTATTAAAGGAGACAAAACAAGCTACTACCACAATATTCAAAATAGATATCAAACCAATCCTAAAAAAAAAGTATTCCACCCAGGTAAAGATGGCACCCCTGCCCCTGCAACCACTGACAACTCAACAAACATAGCAACTCAGTTAAATACATTCTTTACAGATTTCATCCTATCTCTAGCTAACTCTCAGAAGCCTTCTACTACTATCAAATTACCCAAAATCAATACTACTGATCTGATTTTCTCATGCAACCCATCCCCATCTCCACTGTTAAAAAGATGCTTCATAAACTAAAACCCACAACTCTGTCTGCAGATAAACTACCTGCTGAATTCTTAAAGATTGCCACTAAAGCAGTTGCATGTCATGTAACAGTTCTCATTAATCACTCTGGAGCTGAAAACCCTAGTCCCACAGCTTTGGAAAATTTCCTATATCACTCCACTCCACTCCACAAAGGAGGCAACTCCAAAGAACTAACTAATTACCGACCAATCGCTATACTCTCCCCCCTCTCCAAAATCCTTAAACGGTGTGTACACACACAAATCATGACATTCCTAAACTCTCATAATCTACTGATAAATACACAGCATGGTTTTAGACCATCACAGAGCACTACTATAGTCCCTTATGTCTTTCTCACAGACAGTCAACAAACACAGAAACAATGGAAAATATGTGTCAGCTATGTTCCTAGAACTTTCCAAGGCCTTTGACATGGTTAATCATGATAACCTCATCAGCACTCTCTCAGAATTAAGTCTAAGCTCACAAACCATTTCCTGGTGTAGAAATTACCTAATAGGCAGATGGCAGGGAGGTAGATAGCACCAGAAACTCTCCCCATTTCTACCAGTCTCTATAGGGGTCCCATAGGGTTCCATTCATGGACCACTGCTTTTTTCTGTTTTCATTAATAACCTATATACTGCCACACTTCATGCTTCTATCATCCAATATGCAGATGATTCCACACTAACCTGTACCTCTTCCTGCCCCCAGACACTGCTACAACAAACACAATCCTCCTTTCTTGCTGTTGGAAGATGGCTCTCTGAATCACAGTTAATATTAAATCCCAATAAAACTCAGCTTCTTATCTTTCCTCCCACACAACATTCTACTCATAACATTAAATTTAACATCATCTCCAGTAATAACACAGTCATATCTCCTGTCAATCACACCAAACTACTAGGGGTTGTTATCGACAGCAACATGAAATCTGACATACATATAGCCAAGACCATAAAGAAAGTGCATAAAAAAACATGTCATGCTATACAGCAACAAACACTTCCTAACAGACACCAAAGCCACTATTGCATGCACCCATCTCATCTCCACTCTTTTGTATGCCTCACCAGTCTACACCAGTCTCAGAAAATCTGATCTTTCCAAGCTGCAAGCGTGTTATAATAAAATTGTCAAATTTGCAACTAATACCCCTCAGAGAACACACCACTGCACTCCCCTTAAAACACTTAACTGGCTGGAACCTCCCCACATTATTCTTTACAATCAGCTTATACTAACCCACAAACTACTTCACTAGCCTGAAAATACCCCTTCTCTACAAAACATACTACAGCCAAGCACCAAATGTAGAGTCCTGCAATCCAATAAAAAAGCTGTTATTAGATGTGACCAAAGCCAATAATTCCACAGGTATATCCCTCTATAGAAACACTATTGCCAAACATTGGAACAACCTTTCCCCCAACATCTCAGCCACAACTTCCATTGCATCCTTCAAAAAGGCCTTAAAATCCCACGTACAGCAATCATGGCTCTGTAACTGTGACAACTCTGATTAATCTCTTATACATCCTGTGACACACCCACCACTGGCCCAGTAATCAAGGCGCCTGAATCCTCACCACTGGCAACAGTAGGGGATGTACACACTGTGAGGATGACAGGTACACACACAGTATTTCCAGATGCAGCTCTCTGCATCAAGTGCAATTTCCCTTAAGAGCGCACAGAGACCACAGTCAGTCCGGGGCTAGTTTCTTCCTCTTTCTCTAGACCCCCAATAACACTCCCCAATGGCACAGCTATAGAGTTGAGATCTCAGCTGAGTGGCCAAGCCAAGACCTCCATCACCCTTTCTGTCCAACCAGTACTTCGTGTCCTTGCCCAAGTAGCTGACACACACACACTCTTTGGGATTTGATTTATATACAAACACATACAAACAACTCTAGCTATGGCTAGATACTCTCCTAGTGGCTTATAAATACGATGTTAGTCTAGTTGCTGCTTTTAATATTAGTAAGTATGGTGGCATTTTGCCGTATATATTACAACAATATGTTTGTTTATTTCTCATTTTGTATAGATTTTGCAGGTCACTGCTTTGATGTATAGTCCTTTTTAGGATTGGCTATCTTTCTAAAGATAACTATTTGATTGGCCAGGGTCCTAAAGATAGTGGCTACATAGTTCCCTTAGAAGGAGTCCAATGAAAATCCTTTTGCTTAATGCTCATTTGGTTATAACATATTGATTGGTTCATATGAATATTGAGATTTTCTTACATTGCTTTTATTTTTACAAACTAGCTGCCATAGCTACAGTTGTTTTTGTTTAGTTATTTTACATGTGATCTGTAGTGAGAGTAGGGAACAGGTGGAGGAGACCCTGGGGAGGTGGAGATATGCTCTAAAGAGAAGAGGAATGAAGGTTAGCAGGAGTAAGACAGAATATATGTGCGTGAATAAGAGGGAGGATAGAGGAATGGGGAGGATGCAGGGAGTACAGTTGGTGAAGGTGGATGAGTTTAAATACTTGGGATCAACAGTTCAGAGTAATGGTGAGTGTGGAAGAGAGGTGAAGAAGAGAGTACAGGCAGGATGGAGTGGGTGGAGAAGAGTGTCAGGAGTGATTTGTGACAGATGAGTACCAGTAAGAGTGAAAGGGAAGGTCTACAAGAGGGTAGTGAGACCAGCTATGTTACATGGGTTGGAGACAGTGGCATTGACAAAAAGGCAGGAGTCAGAGCTTGACGTGGCAGAGTTGAAGATGTTAAGATTTGCACTAGGTGTGATGAGGATGGACAGGATTAGGAATAAGTATATTAAAGGGTCAGCCCAGGTTGGAAGGTTTGGAGACAAAGCCAGAGAGGCAAGATTACGTTAGTTTGGACATGTGCTGAGGAAGGATGCAGAGTATATTGGGAAAAAGATGCTAAGGATGAAGCTGCCAGGTAACAGGAAAAGAGGAAGGCCCAAGATAAGGTGTATGGATGTAATGAGAGAGGACATGCAGGTGGTTGGTGTGACAGAGCAAGATGCAGAGGACAGGAAGAAATAGAAACAGTTGATCTGCTGTGGTGACCCCTAATGGGAGCAGCCGAAAGAAGAAGAAGAAGAAGAAGATTTTACATGTTTTCTAGTGTAAGGTATGGCTAATGTATTAAATGCTTACATTTTTTCAGAGTTCCATGAGGATTCTTGATTAAAACGTGAAGCATAAATAATGCTCTATTTTAGTCATATGCAAGAATTCTATTTGTATTTATATTCTGCTACCTGAATGCTTTAATTTTATATTTGCATAAAGAAGTAGGTAGCGTTCATCAAGCGCTGATTCATTGGGCTGCAATCAATGGGAATTTTTTCTATTGGTTTTATTGATTTACTTTGTACAGTTTTCATTGGCTTAACAATCCTGTAAATGATTTGTGATTGGCTGACAAAGTATTTTTAAATGGTTTCATTGTGGATGTAACTACAATCTGATGAAGGCTAATGTAGCTGAAAGTGCTTATCCTATATGTCTTTCTCTTGTTGTTCCTGTGGAATAAAGTGTTCTTATTGTATCTATGGTCTGCCGGTCTGAGTAATCTTGTGATAGATTGTTCTATTACTGAAACAGCAGCATCGTAAATGTGGTGTCAAGCCAGAGTTTTTTTCTTCAGAGGTTTTGACTTTTGCTTCTTGGCTTACTCTAACAGTTTAAATGGTGTTTTTTTGCGATATTCCTGACTATATTGAAAATAATTATACTGTACCCTAGTACACTTACTCATAGCAAAGCAGATGTGTGATGAATGGATCTTCTAGCTGATGTTGTTGGGTCCAAGTCAGAATACAGAATACTCTGTCTCTCTCAGAAACACCTCAAATTAATATCTCAATTATTACTGCTGGGTTACAAAATTCCAGCTAGCTGTGCTGGCAGTACCTCCGTTTGTCATACTTCTCTCCCTCTCAAAGACTCAAGCTAACTTGCAGGTTGACATCACTTCTTGTCATCTGACTTTAGTTCCCAAGCTAAACCCCCATTGCTAGAAACTGACAGCCTTTAGCATACTTAGCCCTCAGATCTTTGCAGCTACTGGAAGACATAAAACAATAACACACAAGACAATGCAGAAGGCTGCCTAGTTTTAGACATCCTGTCTCCTTACTGCATTGAAACCATCTTTTGTAGCACAGTTATAAAATAATTTAATTTCAACTATTTTTCTGAAGTTAACCTTCTATGTTCCGGTTTCCACTGTTAAAATATATACATTTACACAGTTACAATAGTGTATATATACATTTCTGTTCTTTTCCAGTAGGATACACAGTGGATACATCTTTAAGCTCAGTACTTTGCAAACCCTTTCAACTCACACTTCTGTACCAGCAGTTTGATATACAGACAACATACAATTTTAATACATTTTTAACATAAGCATATGAATCATATTGATATTCACAAATGACATATGATTATTTACAAAATTCAAGCTAGCTGTGTTGGCAGTACTTCCTTTTGTCACACTTCCTACTGCTCTATTACTACTTCCAGCACTTTGCTACTCCCACTAATGTACCTCTTTCCTTCTCTATCCTACTTTAAATACCCCCGCAACCCACCTTCCTGTGCCAACTTGTATTACATTGTTAGCCTTAAAATCCACCTACTGCAACCTGGCTCTGTAATTGTGAAAACCCGGTTTAATCTTTATACTACCTACTGCTCTCTACCATCTCCCTCTTTCTCAGCACATTACTTCCCCACTAATGTACCCTTTCCTTTCTCTCTTCTACTTTCATTTACCTCTCACCCACCTTTTATATTTACTTGTATTACAACCTTAGCTTTGAGATCCTGTGAATCTGCATGCTATACTAAATATGTAACTATTCACAATTCTAGAACACATATAAACTGCTATAAACCAGACATTAAATACTGTATGTAAATGTATCTAGCTTTTACACGGTTAAAGACAACCATACTACTGTATACTGTTACTATGTATTTCAAAATGTCTTATGTAAACAAAACTGTCAGATGGAAAAGTTATATACTGTATTAGAAGCTTTTCTCCCCAAGCCTCCGCTGAAAAAGGACCTGTGTCCAGTCAGACATTCCTGGTAAACAAATGTAAATTAAATAAATAAATAAATAATTACATTTCTATCCGTTAGGTGAAATTTGGTGACTTTTGTAGGACTACTACAGAGTTATATGGATAGCAAGACCAATAAGCTGGGAGTAGGCATTTATTTTGGAATCTATGGAAGGGAGGAGTTACAAGGCATCCACACAGAAAACTTTGGTCCTACATACACTTACTAAGTTGTATTCTATGGACTAGTTACTAAGCTGACCACTGTCCTTTCCCTTGACCAGTAGGTTACACTCTAGCTGCCAGGTTTCTGCATTCAGGAAATGAAAGAAAACCTGTTCTATTTGGTACCTCTCTGCTAGTTGCTTTGTATTGGCTATAAACTGATTAATGTCTGTTGTGTCTTCTACTTTTCTCAAATAAGCCATCACTTCTTCCTGTTTAGCTACATTATCATACTCTAGCCTTTTAAATCCCTCTATTCCATACATTCCAAAGAAAATACTAGAACAACCTGTTTTCATTCGTAGAAAATACTTCTTCCCTACCTACTTTCTATCAGCTTTCAGACTCCACCAACATAAAATATCCTTCTGCTTTGTAACTTATTTTTCTTTTGAGATCCCTACTTCCCCACTACCTGCTAGATATAACAAATAGATCCCTTTACTTAATCATGCTATTCCTCTGCTTATCCTCTATATTTTTCTTCTGCTATTGGGCCATCTCTCATCCTACCATGACTTTATAATAGGTGTCAACATATTTCCAACTGTGTCCCCCAACGTATTCATATTCTCCCCTTAGAGTCTCCACACAATGCACAAAACCTGTTTAATGATATCACACATCATTACTCCAAATATAGATTGATTAACTCTATTTCACTCAAACCAAAACAAAATTTAGTGGGAAAATACTATCCAAAAACAAGAATTAGTAATTCCATAATATACTAAAATCCTTCTAGAAGGAGACATTTACTCTAATACTGGCCCCAGCAATCACAAAGGTACATCAAGACAGTTGTCTTCCACAAAGTACTGTAATGCTGCATCAGTCATCCCCCAACCACATTAATCTAACTTTTGCTGCCATTAATATTTGAAGCATAAGAAATGCAATTACTGAATTACATTCCTGGATTACCCAACATAAGCCTGATATCCTCTCTGCAACTAAAACTTTTCTTAAATCTAAAATAAACAATTCCAAAATTCCACCTCCCTGCTATATCATCTATAACGACAATATGAAGATGCTTGTGCAAAAATAGTAAGACAAACGATAGATAAGGGATGGAATACATTTTTAGCATTTGCTGACTTAGAGAAACTAAAGAATGAAAAGCTAAGAGTAGTTTATAAGAATTCAAGTAACTTAAAACATTTATTGGAAAATGGTACAAACTAAGTTCAGACATGGAGAAAAAGGAAGGGAACATTTAAATGTGGACATTGTCAACAGTGTGCATACATTAGCAATGCAGAAAGTGTGTATTTGGAAAGCAGAGGAATCACCCTGGAAGGCAAGGATTTTAATAATTGTGACTCCTTTGGGCTTGTTTATTTAGCGAAATGTCAAACCTGTGAAGCATTCTATATAGGAAAGACAGAACGCAAGCTCAGGAGAAGGGTATACGAACATATATATGACCTAGAAACAAAGAGACTATTGCATTGTACAAACACAAACAACGCTGTGAAAATGCATACTATACATTTTTTGTGATAGAAAGGATGGAAAAGAGTGGCAGAGGGGATTTATGGGAGGAATGTTTGGAGTACAGAGAATTATGGTGGCAGATAAGTTTGGAGGCCAATAAGCCAACGGGTCTCAATGAACATATCTCTATAGCCCCATTATTAAAATTGAGAGCAGCAAAACTGTGATATGCATTTGCACTTTATGTGAATTTTATCATGTTTTTACCCATGTTTTCCAATAGTTTCAGTTGGTCTTTAAGCTTTTTTGTATTTTGATTAAAAAGTTGGGTTTGTAATATGTTATGAACACATTTACACTCATTTATCAAAGGTATTGAACTTATTTTTCCCTTATATTTTCCTGTTTTTAACATTCTTTTAAATGAGTGAGGCTATACAATTTGCCTTTGGCTTACAATGTTGTTGTGTCTTTCGGCTTTTCCCAGTTAGGGGTCGCCACAGCGGAACTCTGGTCCGCTAATGATTGGTAGTTGATTTTTATGTGCTGAGTTACCAGCCCTGACGCACAACCTTCAACGAAGGTACGCCCATTCATGCATGTCTCCACGCAGAAGACAATCTAGCTTAGAATCGAACCAGAAAGCATCTTACTGTGAGACGACAACGCTACCGCAGCACCACCACCCGGGTGTGCAGTTTTTATAATACCTGTAATTTCATGATTTATCCACTAGATGGAGTATCAAGTTCATTTAAACCAAATATTCAAGTTGGTAATTTTAAACATTGAGTCCTACTAAATGTGTTTCTAATAGTATTTTAACTTTATAATTTATTCTTTGTAGTCAACTGTTTTTCTACATATTTATTCATCAAACATTGTAACATTAAATGTGTTTTAATTGTGGCAACACAGAGAGATGCAACAAGAAAAGTTTTTGGTTTTAAACTAAATTAACCTTTCAATTAATTCATTAACCTAATCAATGTAATTAAGTGAATGGTATAAAAGCACTAGGAGTTTGAACAGCCCACATCGGAGGAAGTGATTTTTAAAATGAAAACGTATGGTGGGGCATTAATGTGCTGTGTTTCTGTGGAATAAAGTGAACTGAAGTGTGCTGAGCCATCCGTGGGTTTTTTTTCACAATTTTCTAAGCTTGCCCTGCTCAGGGCTTTGTTGTTTTGCCTGAAAAGCTGCTTCATTTTGTGGATTACAAGTTTTATTTAGAAGCTGCTGTGAATTTTGTTTTGTTTTTTTCTTGGACAATATAAAGAGCAACAGGAGGTGTTACTGCTTTAATACTTCCCAACAACTACCACATTTCCCCTTATAATGAACCGATATCAAAATTCAATTTAGCAGAGCTTCTTATTACATTCTTCAAACTTAAACAACTATAAATAGCTATGTTATTTATTTTATTTAACGTTTGTTGACCGGGAGCTATTGCCCTTTTTCAGCGGATTCCCGGGGAGAAAAACTCCAAAAATATACAATACAATAAAATTAGCAATACAGATACATTTCAATAAAAATAGCCTCTAGAGAAGTTTTGTATTATTCTCCCCTTAGATATGCTGTAAATGAATTCAGTACAACTTTCTGACATATACTAAATAGGCATGCACATGCTAGAGGTAAGAGAAAAAAACAAATAATGCAATTTGGCTATCCAGAAAGAGTAAAATGCTAATGCAGGGCAGAGAAAAATCAGGGAAAGAATTGCAAAAATATAAAACACCACAATATTTTGAAAATTTCAGAATGCTTCATAATCATACTAAAAAGCAAATTAATGAAGGCAAAAAACTATCCTATCATAACTTTCAGAATAGTGGTAAACACAACCCTAAACAATTCTGGACAGCCATTAAATAAATCGTGCATCCCAGCCATACATTCAACCCTAACTCTTCTCCCAATAACTCATCACTCAAAAGTGCAATACAGTTTAAGTCTTATTTCATAGATAGTATAGCATCTCTAACCAAGGATTCCCCAACACCTAATCCTAACCCTGCCCAACAGCCACATATCAATACTTATAAAAAGATCAGTCAAGGAATCCCTCATTCCCTCTCTCTGGAAAAAGTTACAAATTATCCCTCTGCACAAAGGAGGAAATTCAACAGATATCACTAACTTTAAACCAATAACAACCATATCCCCTCTCTCCAAAATACTTGAAAAAATGTATTCAAAAACAATTGTTAAACTATCTCCTGCAGGAAGACCTCCTATCCCACACACAGCATGGCTTCCATCCTTACCATAGTGCTACCACTGCCCTTCTAACCTGTATAGATACTGTCAATAAAGTTAGAGATAATGGAAAACTAGTCTCCTCCTTATTTCTACACTTGTCTAAAGACACAGTTTGTCACAGCAAATGTCTCCTTCAAATGTTCTCACTGTGTCTCTCTCAGTCCACCTTCTGTGGTTCAAAAGCTACCTATCCATTACATATAAGTCAGTAAAATGGCACTCAACCCTCTTTCCATACCTTCCCATCACCACAGGTGTACTACAAGGCTCTACCCTTGTTCATCTCCTCTTTAACGTTATCACCAACACCCTCCACACATCCACACAACAGGCCTCCCCAATACTGTACTCAGATGACTCCACACTCATTTGCACATCTGGCAACATGGCACACCTCCAAAAAATTATTCAGGAAGCTTAAACAGCAAATGAAACATGGTTTTGCAACTTAAAACTCATGCTCAACCGTACAAAAAAAAAAAAAAAACAATTTTTGTTCCCTAAATCCCTCTCCCATGGAAAAAAAAACACTCTGTTGATAACACAACCACTGAAGTCAATTCTCATAGCAAATTATTAGGGATGACAGTGGATGATAATCTTAAATTTGACCTGCATATACAAAATTGCATAAGAAAAATTAATCAAAACTATGAATACTTTATAGGGCCAAAAATGTTCTCACCGACACAACTAAAGCTATACTTTCCACTACTTATCTCCTCCCCAAATCTCTTTATGGCAGTCCCATGCTTAGTAACCTTCAGGCATCACAAAAACTAAAACTTGAACAATACTATAGCAAAATTTCTAAATTTGGAGCAAATATTTCATTCAGAACCCACCACTGTATAGCGCTAAAAAGCCTAAATTGGGTAGAACTACCCTGTCGACTAATATATACACAGCTTCATACCACCTGTAAAATTATCCAGAATCCAACTGCTTGTCCAGCACTAAATAGCATTGTACACAACTATGTTCCCAGTTGGTCATTATGATCCAATGACCAAAAAAATTTGTCTGCGCATAAACCTATCCACTTTGCTGGGCATGTTTTGTACTCGTACCATGTTGCTTAGGCCTGGAACTCATTATATCTATCCACCCAGTCAATACCGTCCCTCCCATCCTTCAAAAACATTCGGAAAGACTTCCTAGGCAAAAGGTGGTTCTGTTCTTGTTCAACACCAGGATAATTATATTCCTAAATGTGAACAAATACATTCCCTTACTTACTTCTGTCAATTTCTCTCCACTGGCTTTCTCTCTCTCTCTCTCTCTCTCTCTATCTGATTTTCTCTCACTTCGTATTGCACTTCTTGTTTGTATTATACTAACTTACCTTTAATATAAGTATAAACTGGATACAATTCCTGTAATTATTAAAATCATTATTAAATAATTGCTTAGGTGATTCCATCATGAGAAACACTTATGTCTCTTTCACCAGGCTGGATAAGGAAAAGGTCACAGTCAGCTGTCTGTCTGTGCCACGATACCTCATATCATACATGCACTCAAGTCTCTCAACAACAGGTACTATTATGACTCCATCATAGTCAGGCAAAAAACGAAAAGCCAGCACTAGGTCAGTGAGAAAAAAGGCACAAATAGCCATATAAATATGAAACATGATATAAATTTATTAGTGTAAACCCTAGACCGGTTTCAGCCTGAAAGGCTTTCATCAGTGGGAAAAAAACGAATTAGTCACATGAACATTTCAACTCACAAATTTATGGAAAAAAAACATCCAACAGGAGTTCTTGCTGAAATTCAAATAATTTCCTGTGTAAAAAAAGAGAAAAAGTTAAACAATAAAAATAAAAGTAAATATAATTGGTGCATAAACATAATAGTAAAACATAATACTAAGTATTCAAAAATGGTCATTCAAACCAGGTGGAAAAAGAGCTTCTAGTTTGATAATCCAATACCTCTCCTTTATGGTTAGAATGGAATGCCATCCCTGTTTATTTGACTTGTCACCATGGACCCTATCAATAATGGCGAACTGAAATCTAGCTGACTTGTGATCTATACTATGTCTGTACAGGGAGTTGGTATCCTTCTTAGTTCGCATGTCACGGCGATGTTTGGACATTCTCAGTCTTAAAGGTCGTGATGTCTGTCCAACGTAAAATGCAGTAAATGTACATGTTGCAAGATACACTACCCAGCCACTGTTGCAGTTCCCAAAAAACTTGATATCATATACCCGATTTGTATTTCTACTAGTGAACTGTTTAAATGTGAAAACGTATGGACAAGAAGAACAATGTCCACAATTATGTGTTCTCAATAGTTTGTCCCCAGTTATGGTGAGTTGCTGGTATAATGCTCCCCCAGAACTCATTCTTTTGAAGTGAGAAAAGAAGGAACCTAACCATTTGCTCTTCTATATCCATACTGCCATTTCTCCCCCAGCAACAGTGCCAAGTCATCATTGGAATCCAATATGTTCCAATGTTTGGAAATAATGTTTTTGAATATGTGGGTGTTATGTCCATAAATAGTAATAAATCCAACAGTGTTATCCTGTTCACCTTAGGTCTTTGCTCTGTATGTTAAGAGCGATATCCTATCTGTGCTGGACACATCATGCTCAGCCTTCTGGATGTCAGTCTCCCTATAGCCCCTGGCTCTAAATCTATTCACAAGATCTTTCTGTAATTCAACATAGTCTGTTTCAGAGGAGCAGATCCTTCTTATTCTGAGGAACTGGGATTTGGGAATATTTTGGATGATGTGGCTGGGATGCATGCTGGTGGCATGTAACAAGTTGTCATATTGGGGGTATTTTCGAAAGGTTTTGGTTTTTAATGTATTATCTGGATTTCATATGTGTAAAAAAAAGAAAAGTTCGACAATGAAAATAAAAGTAAATATAATTGGTGCATAAACATAATAGTAAAAACATAATACTAAGTATTCATAAATGGTCATTCAAACCAGCTGGAAAAAGAGCTCCTAGTTTGATAATCCAATACCTCTCCTTTATGGTTAGAATGGAATGCCATCCTTGTTTAGGAATACACAGGAACTTATCTGAATTTCAGCAAGAACTCCTATTGGATGTTTTTTTCCATAAATTTGTGAGTTGAAATGTTCATGTGACTAATACATTTTTTTTCCCACTGATGAAAGCCTTTCAGGCTGAAACCCGTCTGGGGTTTACATTAATAAATGTATATCATGTTTCATATTTATATGGCTATTTGTGTCTTTTTTTTCTCACTGACCTAGTGCTGGCTTTTCGTTTTTTGCATTAATATTTATTTTAGCCTTGCACCAGCCTTACGTGCAGAAGATATTGTTTTGGCTATTACTTCCAGCTCTGCTGTGGGCATATTCAGTGTTGGCACAGTCGGTGTCTGTAGTGGATGTGCATTCTACTACTCTCGGTTTATGAATGTTTTCTATGGCTTTCAACTCTACATCTTTATGTTACAGTGGGATTCTCAAGAGTTATGGACAGTTACTATTTGGACCATCATTTAGTTTGGAAATCCTTATTTGAACCAGCGATTTTGGAACTTTTATTTTATTTAGTTTGTATACGTGTCTACGGACGCCATTTTGAATTACTGTTTCCAAGGTACTGTTAACACTTTTTATGGGAGTGAACTGTTTTTTCTTATGGTTTACATCTATTCTTGGCTGAAACTTGTTGTTTACTATTTTGGAACATTGTTGGTGCTTCATTTGAAAATGGAACATTTATCTTAACCCACTGTATGGTATTGCGAAGTAAACATATTCTGCACTTGGCATAGGGCGTTATATGATGAACATTTTCAGATGTATAGTGGTTTTATGGTCCATATTCCGACACATTGGGCCAGATTAGGAGTGGATTTAACAGCTACTCATCACTTCTGAACTATTTCAACAATTTGGGACTTAAAGGGACTAATAGTGATTTTGCAGTTTTGGACAATTTTTTCCACACTATGTTTATATAAACATGTATTATGATGTTCAAAACATACCTTCATGATAAACATATATTATCTGCATTTTTATAACCAATGTAATTAGTTAAGTTTTGAAATCATTGTTAATCAATATGCTTGAATGATAGAAGCATGTGAATGGGTTATGTGGAAAGACGGAATTTTCTTAGCATAAATCGCATGTTTCTTTCCTTAAATGAACAATAATTGGGTCTTGACAACTTTTATTTTTATGTGTTGTACAGCAATTGAAACATTCACATTTTTTGGGATTGAATCTACCAATTGGTGTACGCTAAGGCCTATTGGCCAATGTCCCATATGTTTTTGGATTGAAATTTGCTAATTTATATGTTATATGTTTATCACTATGTACTATATTGTCATCCAGTTATTGGAAGCATAATTACTGTTGTTTGAACTTGCATTAATTAGATTTTTGGGACAAATGCGATTTTGTTAGTAATAGGATCATATTGTAAGCTATCGTTTCAGTTTTTGAAGGTTGATTAATACAGGCCACTACTAGTCTTATAACAACATTAAAAATTGTCTTTTGGGCATATGGATATTATTTTCAATACATGTCAGGGATTGATCCCATTAGAGCCACATTTTTGAGTGCATTTTTTAGGAGGGCATTTAGGAATATTTTGAGAGGGCGATAAATGTGGTTCATATAATATGAGTGTTTATACTGTCTTCTATATTTCTTGGGGTATATGATGCCATGCTAGTTTCTTGGTGTACATGATGCCATACTAGTTATATATGACTCCAACAAGTTGGGATTGTTTGATTCTACATTGACAAAACATTATACGTTTATACAGATATATCTGTTTTTTCTTTTTATTTTTTTGGGGGGTGATTAGTCAGCAGTCTTGTGCTGAGCGTACAAGTTTTATTTTTTGTTCCCATTGAGAGTCGGTTGGTCTCTTTTGTTTCCCTTCTTTTTGGAATTTGTATTAAAAATTTTGTATTAAATGAGCACTTACTTCGACTTTTGTTGAACAAGAGGTGATCCATTGGTGTACCTCAACAAAATTCTAATTACCAATATATCCCTTAATGTTTGAATAATTCTGGTTTGGAAGACAGCTTATTGTCATGGATCTTGACATGATATTGAAGGGTTTGTGTGCCGATAAAAATGACATTGGGGTCTTTGGCATATCCACCCTCAATGGTATTGAACAACAAGATCCAGTTGACGGCTGTATTTCTGCTTTTAATAGGCTGAGTAAAGGTATGAGGGATTTAAGAACAAACATCTGGCATTTAAGGCTATTTAAGGCCTACACAAATAAGGATATTACCCCTAGGGGTTTGAGAATTAAGATCCAACCACTAGTGGGCAAGATGGATGATGTACTATTGCAGGAGTGGCATCAAGCTCAGCAACAAGCTTCGATGTCATTTGTACGGGTTCTGAGTTCATACTACGAGCGAACCATTGAGGTGAATACTAACAATGTTAAAGAATTATGTGGTGAACTTAAGTCTTATGAGGGATAGCCACAATATTCTATTTGTCTCAATAAATTGTCGAAGGAATTGCTCTTTTTTCAAAAGCAAATTAAAGAGAAGAAAATCAGGAATTACAATAGGGACTTAACTGATTATCAAAGGGGCAAACCATTTGAAACATCAAAAACTGTCAGGGTTGTGGATACCAGACAGGCGATAGGAGGCAGACCCAGAAAAAGACCAAGATCCATTTTGAAAGGGGCCAATAATGCTTACAGCAGTACATCAGCAGAGGAGTCATCCACCACAGACACTGATGTGGCCAACACTAGGGAATCCCCGGTTTCCAAAAAACAAAGAAGCCAGACCCACCCTTTAAACATGTCAGGAGGAGGGGTGGGAGAAAACATAGAAAACACAAGGACAGATACCATCGAGGGCCTACTTCAAATGTTTACAACACAATAGATCACAATATTTTGAATCTGTCCAGAACTGTCATAACTGATGATCAGAAAAAACTTTTGAAATAAAGGACTAAATTATGTACAGGGATTCTTTGTGGACGAGTCTGATATTGTTTCTGATCTTAATAGTTTTTGTCGGAGAATTAACCTTAAGTTGTTTTTTTTGGGTCTAGGAAATGCTCTCAAAGATCTTATGATTTTAGATTCTTAAAATTTGAGTTTGTTCCACCCATGAACAAACATGTTGGAATCTTTCAACAGGTTGTCCTTAAGGATATCCATTTTAACCTGGGCCATTCCATTTCTCTGAAACATAATCTATCCAGAGCTGAACAAAGTGCATTACATGAACTAAGAGATAAAAATATTGTTATTATACAGGCTGATAAGGGGCCACTGTCATCATGGACACAGATTAATATCTAGGGGAGGGAAATGAACAATTGTCCAACCCTTCCCATTACATGAAAATGCCATTGGACCCCACACCCAATTTTAAGAGGGATATTAACGAGTTTTTGAAATTGGCAGTCTCTGAAGGCATTATAGCTGAATCAGTTAGAACATATCTTACAATTAAGGATCCACAAAAACAAATTCTTTAGTTATTGCCCAAAATACATAAATCATTGACTAAACCCCCAGGAAGACCCATTGTTTCAGGCATTAGTTCTCTCACAGAACCATTGTCTGAGTTTTTGACATTACATCTTAAGCCACTACTTGGACTGATTCGTGCAAGGGTACAGTATACAACTCAGTTTTTGCAGTTAATGTCTGATACTCAACTGGAACCTGGATGGATAATGTGCACTCTGGATGTCAAGGCCCTATATACCAACATACCACTCTGGGCAGGACTCCAAGCCTTTAAATATTGGTTGGATAGGGCACATTTATACCCTGAGGGATTAAACACACTTTTGGTCTGTATGGCGGAACATGTTCTGGTTAAGAATGTATTCCACTTTCAGGGAGAATGTTTCTGGCAAATCAAGGGTACTGCAATGGGAGCATCTTTGGCTCTCATATATGCAGACGTATTTATGGGATACATAGAGGATCATCTAATTTATGATCCTACACATAATATCTATTTTCAGGAACTGGATGATTGGTGTCAATAATTGGATGATTGTTGGCTGGTTTGGTGCTCGGGTCAAGAATACCTATTGGAGTTTTGTGCAATATCTAAACGAAAACAAATGGGGGATTGAATTTACATTAACTTGTGATATTAATGAGATCAACTTTCTGGATGTCAACATCATACAAAATCCAGATAATACATTAAAAACCAAAACCTTTCAAAAATACCCCCAATATAACAACTTGTTGCATGCTAGCAGCATGCATCCCAGCCACATCATCTGAAATATCTCCAAATCCCAGTTCCTCAGAATAAGAAGGATCTGCTATTCTGAAACAGACTATGTTGAATCACAGAAAGATCTTGTGAATAGATTTAGAGCCAGGGGCTATAGGGAGACTGACATCCAGAAGGCTGAGCATGATGCATCCAACACAGATAGGATATCGATCTTAACATACAGAGCAAAGACCTCAGGTGAACAGGATAACACTATTAGATTTATAACCTCTTATGGACGTAACACCCATATAATCAAAAACATTATTTCCAAACATTGGAACATATTGGAGTCCAATGATGAGTTGGCACTGTTGCTGGGGGAGAAATGGCAGCATGGGTATAGAAGAGGCAAATGGTTAGGTTCCTTCTTTTCTCACTTCAAAAGAGCGAGTTCTGGGGGAACATTATACCAGCAACTCACCATAACTGGGGACAAATTATTGGGAACACATAAGTGTGGACATTGTTCTTCTTGTCCATACGTTTTCACATCTAAACAGTTCACTAGAAGAAATACAAATCGGGTATATGATATCAAGTTTTTTGGGAACTGCAACAGTGACTGGGTAGTGTATCTTGCGACATGTACATTTGCTGCATTTTACGTTGGACAGACATCACGACCGTTAAGACTGAGAATGTCCGAACATCGCCGTGACATGCGAACTAAGAAGGATACCAACGCCCTGTACAGACATAGTATAGATCACAAGTCAGCTAGATATCAGTTCTCCATTATTGATAGGGTCCATGGTGACAGGTCAAATAAACAGGGATGGCATTCCATTCTAACCATAAAGGAGAGGTATTGGATTATCAAACTAGAAGCTCTTTTTCCACCTGGTTTGAATGACCATTTTTGAATACTTAGTATTATGTTTTTACTATTATGTTTATGCACCAATTATATTTACTTTTATTTTTATTGTTTAACTTTTTTTCTTTTTTTACACAGGAAATTATTTGAATTTCAGCAAGAACTCCTGTTGGATGTTTTTTCCATAAATTTGTGAGTTGAAATGTTCATGTGACTAATACATTTTTTTCCCACTGATGAAAGCCTTTCAGGCTGAAACCGGTCTGGGGTTTACACTAATAAATTTATATCATGTTACATATTTATATGGCTGTTTGTGCCTTTTTTCTAACTGACCTAGTGCTGGCTTTTCGTTTTTTGCATTAATATTTATTTTAGCCTTGCACCAGTCTTACGTGCAGAGTATATCGTTTTAGCTATTCTGTCATAGTCAGTCCATGTTCATGAGAACGATTTGAGCCATACCTGTCTGGACTATATGAAAAGAGACATGACTGAGCTCTCAGACTATATGTCTCAGGCAGGTATGTCCCTAGCGTTAAGCAGCATTTTACCTTCACCTAGGATGATGCCTCAATACAAACAGAAAATGACTGACTTCAGTAATTGGCTTAGCTTCTGGCATAATTCTGAGAGAATCCACTATTTGTCAGCCTGGGATGACACAAAAAGTATGTTTATTAATGCAAATCAATGCTCTTACCTCTCTGGATTTTATACCCAGTGGTGAGATAATACTGTCCTGCACTTCGTACCTGTCCAGTTCCTTTTTCTTCTTACTACTTTTATTTCTTTTTGTCTTTCGCCTTTCACCTTCTTTCACTGTCTGTGTTAGAGTTTGTGAATTGTGAATATAAGGTTGAAATTAATTCTGCTACAAATATCTAAAAGATAAAGAATAGAATAAGTTTGTTTTAATGTAGGACTATACCTTAGCAATTGAAAAATGGCATTCATATTGTATGACATAGCTCTGGCTGAAATAAGTGAAAAACAAAGAAGATCTATTAATGAACACAAGATATTTCCTGAGCAGTTTGTTTTCTTTAAGACTTCTGTCTATGGACATGTTTTTATAGTATGTGTTTTCCCCAGGATACATGTTTGTCACAGTATTAAGAAAAGCTTGACGTAATTCCTCACAGATAAATGGACATGGATTTTTATAGAATCATCAGAAAAAAGCCTAAATAAGCAATTTTGGAAAGCAAGTATTATATGATTTTCTCATGTTTGCAGAGCAGTTTACAAATATCCATTAACAGACAGGATCAGCAGCAGAACAGCTTGTACAGATGTTTCCTTTCAGATTTCTGTTAATGGCATCCTGACATCAGCCAAAGTGCTTACAAATAAATCACAAAAGGCCAATAGAAAAGTCTAAAAACAGACATTACGTGATTTCCCACAGAAGGCCTAAAATGATACCAAGAGGAAAAAACAAAATCTATGTGCATGACTAGAACTGTATATAACAACTGTATTAATTCAGATATGTTAGAGGTATTTTGGTAGAAACACACTTGTTTCAAGGTATTGTATTAAGAAAGAAAAGTCATCATCTATACTGTTTATGAAGAAAAACTTTTTAAATATATGCTACAAATTAACAGAAAAGTACATTTGGTTTGTTATTAAAATGCTTACTGGTTTGGGTGGGCATTCGAAAGACGTGTAAATGGGCATGCCTTTGTTGAAGGTTGAATGTTGAGCTGGCACCTCGGCGTTCATGAAAATCTACTGCCAATCATTAGCGGACCGAAGTTCCACTGTGGCGACCCCTAACCGGGAAAAGCTGAAAGACAACAACTGGTTACTGCTTTTAAAGTCAGATGCTGCATCAGTGTATATTCTGCAAGTTTCTGTGTGCAACAAGACTGTGAATGCAACTATAATTAGTCTTTGATTTCAGCAGTAAACAGCCAGCAAGACTTTGTGTCTTAAGAAGACTTTGAGTCCAGTCCTGCAAATTCCAGCACAGCATAGAAGTGGCGCAAATTAGAATAAAATTTTCAGTCTGTGCATAGAATTTCTTGTTCTCCTTTCTCAATTCCTACACTTCTTCTTGAATTCTATCCATTATTTCTCCCCATGACACTGCCTTTTCACTCTCTGGCTCATTCTGCTCAATTAACTCCTTTAAATAATCATCATGCACTCCTCCTGACTGAAGGGTTGAAACAACACAAATGGGTATTGCAAATTTTGCTGCAAACAGATTCTGCTGAAATAACTCTTCTGAATCTACTATCTCCACTTTGATTCTCTCTTTCTTCCTTTTATTCTGCTCTCTTTTCTCCCTTTTCCATCCTTCTCACTCTGCACATTTTCCAACTCGTTCTCTGCTATAATAGAATTTTCAGCTGTTTGATTGACAGCTTCTTTTTTGACAAAATCACAACTGACACCTTCTTTCGACGCCATGTTGATTTTATACTTCCGGCTTCTCTGAGCCACCTTCATGCCCGGAACGGAAGACAGGAAGTGTCACACAAAATTGTGTCACCATACGCTCGAAAAGAGTAAGGGAATTTCCCCGATGCCATAGCCAAATTCTCCTAGTTGTATAAATGGACACTTCAGGTCTGCCTGAAAATATGCTGCTAGACTAGTGGGACTATTCCAGTCAACAGAAGTATAAATAAATAAAAAATCACTGAGGTGGGAATTTATAAAGGGTAACATGATGTGTCCTAATGTACAATGTTGTGGTAACCCTTCTGAATTCAGAAACAGGCCTAATGTTGGGCTGCATGGTGTTTAGTACAAAGATGTGCAGCACTGTATGGTACTGTCTGCACGGCTATGCTGTATGCCAATAAGGCAGTCCTAGGAGAGTCAAATGCTAATTAGCCATTTGCTCTCTCTCTCTTTCTGTCCTGGAACTGCTGCCAAGGAGGCATCTACAGAGTAAATCACTCAGATATGTGAAAACACTAGCCACCAGGGATAATATTCTTTGTGCCTTAATGGCATATATATATATATATATATATATATATATATATATATATATATATATGTATATATATATATATATATATATGTATATATATATGTATATATATATATATATATATATATATATATATATATAGACTCATGTAAAATGTCAAAATATTGAAATCCCGAATTTCAGTATTTCGAAATTCAAACCCCAACAGCTTTAAATCCCGAAACCCCATTACCGTGAAATTTAAAATTGCGAACCTACACTACAAATACACCACACACATACACACAATGTCCCCCCACAATCAAACAGACAATCCTATATTACAGATAAGCCCCCCTGCACCCCACATGTGGGGGGCTGTGCCCCCCACACCCCCCTACTTATATATACTAACTCCAAGATCCCACAATCACACACACAAAAGTAACTCACACCCACACATTTCAAAGCCCCTTGCACACACACATCACAGCCAAAGCACATACACTAGAGCCCCTAACCAACACACTCATACATACTTACCTAAACTTACACCTATCCATTCACACACCGCAACACCAGAAGCTCCGAACTTCAGTATTTTGAATTTCGCGCTTCTGGTGTTTTGGAATTTCAAGGCTTCGGTGTTATAATTTCAAAATACTGAAATTCATGATTTTAGTATTTTGAAATTAAATAGGGAACCCATATATATATATATATATATATATATATATATATATATATATATATATAGGTGTACTTGAAATTACCAAAATACCATAACACTGACTTTCACTATACCGAGACCAGAATCACGAAAGTACAGAATTCCGAACACAAAATATTCCGACTGTTATAAAACCAAAACCGAAATCATTGACTTACGGATTACTGAGAAGAGTGCAAGAAGTATTATGTAAGGCTTTGTAAATATAGATATGCTTCCTTAAAGTTCTGTGGTTTAAGGTTTAGGAGGTGTGATAGTAGCTTGATTTACTTGGTAGTGTGTTATTTTTTTATATTAGGGTTTACATTCTGATTTGAAGAGTGAGTGGTTTAGTAGTTCACATTACTGGCATTGTACAGTTTTCGTTTCTTGTTTTATTGCTTTTGTGGTGTTGGGAATAACATGTAACGTGTGCAAGTTTTGATTCAGTGTTTTGAAAGTCTGCATTTTTAGGTGTCAGTTTTGTGTACTTTCTGATTTGTGGTCTCAGTTTTGTGAAAGCTGATGTTATGACAAACGCATTTTCTATCCTCCACATATGTAGTTATCAAATGTAAACAGCAACATTCATCCAATAAAACTTATAACCCCTTAATTTTGTTCAAATTAAAAAGAAAAAGGCCCACAGATAACCATCTTTTACAACAACCAGTTTTATAATAACATTCAGGTCTTCTAATCAGTTTGAAATACTCCACATACAAACTCCCCACTTTTACTGAGTGCCTCATTTTCCATTCCTTTGCTATGGCTGTTTTGTCACAAATGCCAGTAGTGTTTAAGTAGTTATTTCCTGGATACTACAACCTATTGCATACATTCCTACTCTGAGTCTGAATGTTTCGAGGACCAACTTGAGGTTTTCCCAAATATCTCATTCCACCCTTGAGTTGCCTGCCTCCATCTCTGTCATGCTGTCCTACACTCCCGAATGTATGAATCATTCTTGCATCTTCAGTTCCACATCTCCAGCATTTCATGTTACAAATTTCTCTATCCCATGATAATTTATTGGGCGTATTAGACCACAAATGAAGGATCCTTATTTATTCATCCCACACATATGGCTTGCTGAGTTTATCCATGGCACTGCTATTGTTCATAGACGCAGCATTGATTTGGCTTGCATCTTGTTGTCATGTTGGCAGATTGCTAATCTGATGTAGCAATAAATGTATTCATTTTGCATTGTCTTAATTACAAAGTTATATTTATTTTGCATGGTAACTTGGCTGGTACACAGTTCCATTAGACACTTTGTTTTAAAAATGTAAGTAATATTGTGGCACAGTCCATATGCAAATAGTGGAGAAAAGGAGTACATATGCAACCTGAATGAGAGGCACAACTACTAGGATAAAGCTGACATTTGAAAAGAGTAAATACAAGATGTATGTTAAAACACACTACTAGCAATAAACCATTTTGCTAACAAGTCTATACTAACATGGGTACAACAAAATGTAGATTTGTTTCTGTGACATTGATTAAACTCATTTTCAGACTTTAATACATTACAATAAACTTGGCACGATGTAAGAAATGTTGAACTGAAATCTGAATTCTGTTAGTTTTGTACTGTTATTTGTGTTTTCCTACATTACATATCTTTTACAACAGCAAATGGTGCAGAACTTGTTTTTGGCTCTAAGAATCATTCTTTTTTATTCTTGTATAATACTAGGAGAGGCAGAAAACTTGTTAGTTCATGTTTAACAGGTTCAGAGGATTTAGAACCCACTATAAATTTAACGAGCCAGTGTAGAAGGTATGTTACTTTTACATTTCAGACTACAGCAATCAGGTATGTGGTTTATCTTCTGTAAAAAAAGTACTAGATTTCTTCTGTGAAATTTAACAACTAATAATCTGATAAATTACATTATAATTAGAGAATACAGGCTTTTTAGATGTGATGTAATTTACTTTCTGTTTATTTGTCTGTAAATCGTTACTTTCAGCAGCAGCATTAAAGTAAAGTAAATTAAGGTCCTCATGCTGGCTGTTACACTGTAATGAGAAACATAAGTTATTTCTTATTTTTTCAGTATCCATTTGAAGGTATGAGTAACTACAATATTAACAGTAGACATGCTGGAAGTTCAGATTCATTGCAGACATTTTTTTTTATATTTTCTATCCACGTGACTTTCTTTCCTATAAAGAGATAATGGCTATGCTAAGAAATAATGGAGGACAATGCATTCTGTAAAAGTGTGGAGTTTGCATGTAGAGCATTTTGAAAAGCAGTAGAAGAGATGAACATTATTACAAACTGAATTTTGCAGAAGCCAAATCTAAACGCTGGATATTTGTGAGTGTTTGATTAGAATTTTAACAAAATTAGAGGGCTATAAACTGTGTAGACCCTCTAGACAAATCTGCGGTTCATTTCCAATGACCCCTAAAATATCATTGTAATTAATGGTGTATTAAAAGAAGACTGAGTTTTTTTTGGATTTGAATGTACCTGTTATAGTGCGATATCAGTCAAATTAGTCCTAGGAGTTGTGTGGTAAGGGATTAAAACACTGTAGTTACACCCACTGGACAGTAGCAGAGATACATTGATTTTTGTGACTGTATTTAGCACGTAGCTTAATATTTCACAGTGTCTGTGATTTTTTTTTTTTTAAGTGTTTTCAGACAATTCTTAAAAAATTCAGACTGGAAAATATGATTGGAGTTGTTCGTGTAAAACTTAAACCAGCAATGCACAGCTAGAAATACCTTTAACATTTCTCGACAGCATCATGTGATTACTAGAAGTATGCCTGTCAGCTTATGCTAAGGATGCTGCGCTATCTGTGGTCTTCAGATCTTGATATTTTTAGACTCAGAAGTTTCCATTTATTCATCTTCACCATGTACCTCAAAATTCCTGTACATTATGATCCACCACACTTGTGTCCTGACAATACTGCATTCTTTTCTATATAAATGGGAAACCAGAAAAAACACTTGTACAAACACTCAGCCAATTGATGACACTTCCTGTTAAAAAGAATACTTTTTCTTTAAACAGCATTTTTTTTCATCATCTAGCCATTAAACTTGCCACTTGGAGGAAGACTGACTTGAGATTTGTCACCTTGTTTGGGGATTCCCTGGATTTTCTTTTTTCTTTATAGAAACAGTACAAGAACAGTGTAAAATGTTCACATACGGTTTGTGAGTACCTTATCCAAAGCCACCCAGTAATTTAAGGCTGCATACACCATGACCAATCTTTCAGTTTAGTATATACTCCCAGTATTATATTCTCCTTGTTTTTGGCTAACAGAATATTTTGATTTACTTCCAGTGCATTCATTTGTTAATCAAACAAGAACATATATATATATATATATATATATATATATATATACACACACACACACACACACACACACACACACACACACACACACACACACATATATATATATATATATATATATATGGTTCCACTTGAAACCGTTGAATTACCACATCATCGAACCTTAAAACATCGAGACCAGAACGTCGCAAAGTGAGATCATTGAAAACTGCAATCATCGAGACTCGTAACATCGAAAACACATTCCCTACATGT
Organism: Protopterus annectens; assembly: GCF_019279795.1. Taxonomy (NCBI): domain Eukaryota; kingdom Metazoa; phylum Chordata; order Ceratodontiformes; family Protopteridae; genus Protopterus; species Protopterus annectens. The sequence continues at coordinate 1,900,679,545 of NC_056729.1, forward strand.
TAAGTGTGCAAACATGCCTAAATACCACAATCCAAGTATCAAAACATAATCGATGTTACGCGTCTCGATGACTGCAGTTTTCAATGATTTCAGTTTGCGACATTCTGGTCTCGATGTTTTAAGGTTCGATGATGTGGTAATTCGACGGTTTCAAGTGGAACCATATATATATATATATATATATATATATATATATGTGTGTGTGTGTGTGTGTGTGTGTGTGTGTGTGTGTGTGTATATACAAAGTGACAAAATGTCAAGACTGAGCCTCAACCCTGAATGTGTGTGACAGATAGCTTAACCATTAACCCACCTAGTCACCAGACAAGAGTATCCCCAACATGCCATAAATACACAATGCCATTGAATCAATAACATGACCCATAAATATTTCTCCACACCTCATTAGGAAGGATGCTGTCTCATAAATTAAATGCATTTAATTTGTATTTTAATTTAATCCCATTGCAAGTTGAAAGAGTTTGCATATCCCAGACCATCAAATATTCCATTTATCATATCCTCACTCTCCATTTAGTTATATCTATATGTCTATGTCATTTTATGGCTAAAATTCATTTGGTCTAATGTTTGAAATATCAAATGTCTTTTTTGCTGGATTAAGAGAATTGCTGACTTTTGTCTGTCTGAGATCATGGTACAGAAAGAAGTGGGAATTTGCCATTTCCCCACTGTTGTGAGATATCACAGTTGGTATATATAATTAACAGGGTCTGTAGGGCATGCATGGGCATTGACTCCATGCATAAAATATATTTTGTATTTCAATCTTTTTAGATCAATATCTTGCATTTTGAGCATTTGAGTATTTGATATTTCATTATATATACATATGTATGTGTGTGTCAATCAAGTTTTACTGATTTTTTTTGTATGTCAAGTACCAGCTGGGCAAATTCTAGATCAGCATTGATTTCAATGAATACCTTATTGTGAGAATGTTCATTCTGTCCAAACAGGTAAATGGCTTGGCTTAGGAGTGGGAATGTGAATGTTTGCAGCTTCCTTTCTCTCTCATTCTCTCTCTTGCTCTCTCTCTCTCCTTTTTCTCTGTCTGTTCAACATGTCTTCAAAGAAATATATATCTTCCCTGTATTCTTCAGTTTTAATTTGTTTGGGTGCTAACTTCTAATCAAATCACCTCAATGCTGCAATTCCCTGATCTTTTTTCCAGTTTTAGTGTTTGTAGTTTGTCATCACTGTTTCCACGTGACCACTGTGCTCTTTATTGGGAATGTTATCTTTTCAGTTTTCAATAGTCTTGCATGATTGCAGAGTTGGTATGAATAAGCAAGGGCATGTCTGTAAGGCTTCAACTCTACATGGGGTACGTGAGGTAACTCTCACCTTGCCAAATACTATCTTTAGTGATTATAGCTGGAGTTCAGATGAGTGGTGCTCATGATCAGTTGAGATGAAGGGTCTGCTTAAAAATCTGTTGCACCTCAGTGAATCATAGAAGATGCCAAATATATTCACAAGGAACACTTCACCAAAAGGCGTCAAAGTTGTCTGATGGAACCAGCTGCAGTTAAACAACAAACTGGCAATGAATGCAGTCACACATCCAATTGACCTCTTCAGGCAAAGCAACATAACATATGACTTTACAAGAATAATACTTCAGAGCTGCACAATATTCCAACAGACCAACATGGTGAACGAACCTCCGAATTTGTGCTATAACTCTGCTGCACTAAGCTGAGGAAAAGTAAATACCTGTTATGACTGCATAATACAATGGGGAGAGTGCAGTGTCACTAAACGTCTTTTGTAATATTATAACTAGTCGAAAGATGTGGACTTGCATTGTGGGGAGTGCGGTACACTTTATTCCACCCTTGTGAGACTCATCAATAAATCATCATCATCATCAGCCCCCTTTTTCCCATTTTGTATATATGGGGTCGGGGTATCATGTTAACTGTCACCATCTCAATCGATTCAGTGCCACACTCCTGCCTTCTTCAACACTCATGCCTGACTGTTGCAGGTCATCTCTCACATAATCTATCCACCTCTTTACTGGGTAGTTTTGTTTCCTCTTACCTTCTTATTGTCTGTCCCAAATCTTCTTCACCAGATTGTCTTCTGCTTTTCTGCATATGTGTCCAAACCACCGTAATCTGCCCTCTTTGAGCTTTTCTGTAGTTGGAGCCACTTTGGCCTCTGCTGCTATGTCCTCATTTCATTATCTGTCCCACAGTGTGCATCCCGCTACCCTTCTCAGGCACTTCATTTCTATCACCTCTAGCTTTCTCATCTGCTCAGCCTTTACTGCCCAGGTTTCTGTTCCATACAGTAGTACTGGTTGAACCACTGTCTTGTATACTTTCCTTTTCAGCTTGTTTGGCATTGTTTTGTCGTTCACTACACCTGAGACTCTATGCCATTTGGCTGCAGCCCCTCTGATTCTAACTTTGACCTCTTCATTCAGATTTCCCTTCTCCTCAACCACCCCTCCTAAATACTTCAGGCTATTAACCTGCCATATCGTCTGCATACAGCAACTATGTTGATCTATTCCCTCTGACCTGTGTGCTAATCTAGTCCATCACCAGTATGAACTGCAGTAGGCTAAGAGCTGAACCCTGCTGCACACCTACTTCCACTGGGAACCCCTCTGTGAGACCAAACACTGTTCGTACTTGAGTCATTGGGTCCTTGTACATAGCCTGCACTAACTCTACCAATATTTCTGGAAGTTCGAATCACTGCAGTGCTGCCCCAATCAGCTTTCTTGGGACCATGCCATATGCTTTCTCCTTGGCCACATATCATTTCTGTTGTCCTCACATGTGCTGTTTTGAGGTGCTCCCATTCTTTTCATCTCTGTGTAGACTCAATGCTGGTTTTCCTTGTGAGATCCAAAACCTACTTGAATACAGCCATGGGAAGGAGTCTACACAGAAACAATGTTAGGTGCTACTGGTGCTTTAATTCATGTGTATGTGCAACAAGCTGAAGTGTATGCTGCTGCTGCTGCTAATAGACCAAGGCCAAGAAAGAAGAGTTTTCAGAGTCTGAATAACTTACCACAATCTACATGATGTGGAAATTGTAGAGTGAAACAAGGTGGATAGAGATACATTACAGGAACTCTGCAACATCTGTCATCTTAAACTCAGAGCCAGGGCAAACTGAGGGGAACCCATCCCAGTGGAGACAAAGGTATGTGTAGCTGTTAGAATCTTAGCTACAGGTAACTTTCAGAGACCAAAGGGGGGCATGTTGGGGGTGTCACAGGCATCAGCATCCAGGATCCTCCATTAATTCTTGAATGTTTTGCTCCAGCATGCTAGTGACGAGATATATTTTCCCTGTACTCCTGAGGACAGGGCCAGAAATATGCAGGAGTTCTACCCTGTAGCACACTACCCTGAAGTAATGGGTGCCATAGATTGCACACATATAGAAATTAAGGTACCAATCAGGGAACAGGGAAGGCTCTACCTAAATAGAAAGGGTTTCCACTCTATTAACTGCCAAGGCATGTGTAATGCTAAGGGAATCATCTTGGACATGTTTGATTGCAATCCTGGCAGTTACAACAGCTCACATATTTGGCACACCTCCCAACTGTATCAGATATTTGCTAGGGAGGATATCTCACAGGGTCATTTACTGAGGGTTGCAGGTTATGCAGTGGAACTGTGGCTGATGACACCCATCAGAAATGCACACACACCAGCTGAAGAATGCCATAATAAGGCACACGCTCAGACCAAAAATATTATAGAGCATGTGTTTGGGCTGCTGAAGTCATGTTCTGGTGCATAGATACATCTGGGGGAGCTCTGCAGTAGAATCCATGGACATGTACTGAAATATTCACAGGATGTGCCATGGTACACAACATCATCCTGCGACAACACCTTCAGCAGGATCAACAAGAGGATGGAGCACACATCCCACCACCAATGCCAAGTTCACCACAGCCACATGTAGGTGAGGAGTCAGAGGGAAAGCAGCAGCTGCTTTGGGCATAAGTAGATGTAGGTCTGCTCAAAATGCCCTTGCATTGGCTAAGAGACAACGCATAGCACACTCACTCACCACCTAAGGGCCTAAAACCTTCCTCCTACATACATACATATAATAAAAAGTATTCCAGGCAACTCTCACAAAATTACCTCCCCATATATTGACTGTGCACTTCTTCCATCGGACAGAGTCAGCTCTGAACTAAAACTATTGCAATTGCTGGATTTATAAGGTAAGTGTTGAACCTGGAGTATATTGTGTAATAACATGAATGACTGGTATATCCTTGCATTTTGTTACTTGGTAGTTTAAGCAAGTAAAGGTTGGGAGATTTGTACTGGAATTACCTTAGCATGTGAAAGCAGAGACTGATTTGACTTATATGTGTCCATTATTAAATAGCAGGCATCAGGCAGCAAAGATTCATACAATCATACTTCTCAATGTATGCGGACAGCGCAGTGGTGCAGCAGTAGAGTTGTCACCTCATAGCAAGAGGTTTTCTGGTTCAATTCTTGGCTGGGGTACCTTCTGTGTGGAGTCTGCATGTCCTACCTGCATTTGTGTGGGTTTCCTCCAGGTGGTCCAGTTTCCTCCCACATTACAAAGACATGCGTATGGAGCATTTCTCCCCCGGTCTCCGCTGAAAATTGGCTCATTCCAAGTTGGACTTTCCCGGTCAACAAATGTTAAATAAAAAAAAAGTACTGATGGTTGCTGCATGTCCTCAGTTTAACACCACACTTTTGTACTGGAAAATCATTAGAGAGAAGTTAAAAAGTAATGGTACACATTGCAGTTTCTGACTTCACAACCCTCATGAGATCATTCATAATAAAGATGGAAAATGTTGATGTTGTCAACTGTGTAACATTCTAAGGCCAATATAAGTCAAAGGTACGATTATCAGTTCAACATTACAAATCCAGATATACTAAGCACTACATCAGCTATGCACCCTGTGCATCACACATAAAGCTTATGTATCCCTGAATCCAAAAGATATAAAAAAGGGATATGGCACAGTTATCACTTGCACAAGGTGTGTGTGTGTGTGTGTGGGGGGGGGGGGGTCAGGAAGCCTAGGCTGACAGAAAAGGTTGGTGAATGTGTGTGAGTAAGAAAGAGTAGCAGAAAGACATTTAAATAAACCAACAAATGGTCAGTGAGACAAAATGAGTTTTAAGTTGCATGGCTGAACCATGTAACTGTGACACACTGCTGTTGTACTTGAATGTGACTGATGACTGCTGGATGAGCTCTCCTCATGAGGATGCCCAGGACCACGGCCCCATTGGCTGCCATGTCTAGATGTGTACAGCTCACTCTGATGGAGTAGTGAAGTACTGCCACTATGGCAGCATGATTGGGCATGACCCTGTTGGATAACATCAGATAATGTAGCTGAGCTACACCCACGAGGATGCCGTCCTCATCCCAGCAGACATTCCTTTACAGACACCCCTCATTCCACCATGTCATTCATTCAATCCATTCAGTCTGCAACATGGTGGAGGCAGTCATGCATGTCAGCCTGTGCCACATCTATAACTCTTAGTATTTTTCTGGATCCCCTATGGGAACATGCCTGTGCCTCCATGATGGCCCTAAACATACGTTGAGTGGCACATGAAAAGACACCTGGATTAGGTGGAGAATTGACAGCAGGCCTCCTCCAAGCACCCCTAACAACCCTCCTGTGTAGCACCTTGACCACACTTTAGCTATGGCCAGAGTCAACAGGCACTGAAGACACAGTGACCAGACTTCCCTATCAGTTGTCCTTCCCTCCACCTATCCATTATCTGAGAGTTCACTGAAATGGGTAGGCATATGCCTACTGGCTGTGTCCAATGTAATTTCAGTTGGTAACTGTATGTCAGTCTCAGTGTCAGATTTCACCTCTATACCCCCAGACTGTGTCTCTGTTTGGCAACCATCATCATCAGAGTCTGCTGAAACACTTACATCAGATGGTAGAAGACCTACACATCCACTGTCAGGATCACCTGTGATAATAAGAAACAAACACACGGCAATTAATACCTAAACTACTATACTCCAATATATGTTAACAAAATGACAGTGCTGCCACTATTAGACAGTACAACAATACACACAACAGTCCTGACATTAACATCATACACTAAAGTATTTATTTGAATTGCTCATCAGTACTGAGATAGATATGTTTGGCATACCATCTACAGGTGAGGGTATCCTCTGCATGCCAGATGATCTTGGAAGAAGTTAAGCAAAAGATAATGAGAAAATCATCATAATTAACAATAACACAGGGGGTAATACTTTTACCGCTTTATATGTCCATTAGATATACTTTCAACAAGAAATAGGATGGCAACTCCAACCTAAGCTAATCAATCAGAATGTGTTGTTAACTGTAACAGTCTTCAATCCACTCCCCCCAAAAATCTTCTGAAACAGAAGTAACATTGATTTAAATAGTTTTACTATACAACAATATTCAACAACTGAGATACAAAAGCCTACCTAGAAGTTCTTCCTGGGACATTGCTGCCATGCCTGAACCATCAGCACCAATGTCAAGGGCATGCTATTCTGCACTTTCCTGGGTGCTGTTTGGATCCCTGATAGTGGACAGGAACTCTTCATTTGGTGTTAGTGGTGGCTGTAAAGAATCCCTCCCAGTACCCATCCGATCATGGCCCACTGCAACTGCTCTCCTCCATTCAGAGGAGATTGTGTCAGTGGCCCTATGGTGCACCTGCTCAGATGCCTTGCTGTGACCACCCACTGCATTAATATCTGCAACAATCTGCCACCAAATCCGCATTCTGTGTGACATATCTCCTCATTCCCTTTCAAATAGGAAAGGACCATGTTGCCTAAAAGCATCGAACATAACCTGCTTTTCAGTGTCAGTGAAGGGTAGTCTTCAAAGATTGATATCTCTGGGTGGCATAATCCTAGGTGCCTAAGGCAACAGAAGGATAATGAAAATACGTATCACATAACTACAAAATAACTGGTCCAAGATAAAACAGAAAAGGTAGCATTTCATTATTGCCCACTGGAGAAACATAAATACGAACAACAGGCTGGATGCAAAAAAGGCGAGCCGAGTAACAACAGCAACATGTCCTTGTTTGTGCCAAAATGGAAATGCAGCTTTGCCCCCCCACCACCCAGTAGAACAGGCAAATGACACCTTTTTCTAACATGCCATCTTTGAAATGCTAAACGTGCTATCAAATAAACTGTCCCTGAAATGTGTCTACAGCTTTAACACAGAACATTCCATCCATGGCATCAGTGCATTTCTAACTAATGCATACAGATTAAAGTGAAGTGCAAAAGCCTTTGTTTCAGATGTTTCTTAATTACATTCCAGCATACATGGTGTATAACTGACAGAATGCAAGCATACCTTCTCAAGTTCAGCAATTCTCTTTGCAGAGATATCCCAAACTAATAGCCTCTTTTCTGTGTTCTCCACATAAACAAGTCTCCTCACCTTCAACTTTCCTAGCTACATGGTTGCCTTTTAAAGCTGCTGATTCAGGGCTGTTAGCACTGTAAAGATGCAAATCAGGTGTGAACTTATCAGAATTGCTGAATCCCAAATACTTGGCTCTGTGTAGCACACGTAAACATAGTGCAGGCACTCCCTCAATGTTTGTTGTTAGTGGATTGCAACTGTGAATGATTACTGGTTGGGAGAAGGAAAACACAACAGCATTGCAGGCTGCCCTACATCCAGTGAGTGTGTCAGGTTAGCTCAACAAAGTGTTAGATGTAAGGGTGGAAATGGAAGTAAGCAGCACACAATTTACACGTTCTGTCAATTAACATCTAACCTCTCCTTCATTTATTGGCAACTGCATATTATATTATTGCCATTTAATATCCTTGCACATTTTAAGGATATTGATATAGAATACCTTACACACTGCATGTTTAAGGTTACTGGTCAGATAAGAGAAGAATGACCAACAAACACAGACAGGTAATACAGAGCTGCATATTTGCAAGCAATAGTCATAACTGGTTGTGTTCACTTAGTGCACTACATCCAAAAATAATAAATGTACATATAACAGTTGTATGGCTTCATATTACTGTAGATGATGTTGCAGTTGGTTGTATGCAGAATGATTTCATTTCCTTGCTGCAAAGTTGTTTGTGTGGCAAAGAGGGATAAGACACCCTTCCTGTGTTCTGTAGGTTCATTGGCGTGAGAGTCCAAGTATAGCCCTATGTAGAAATATCTCATGTGAACCAACATTTTCTAGTGTCTCTGTCATAGACTGATATACCTCATTTCAACTACTTGTCCCTTTTTTTCTTTTTTTTTTCTTTTCTTTAATTTTTTATTTTGTGGTGGGAGGGGGCAGTGTTTGTGTGATGTGCCACTCAGTGGAAACACGGAAACAGTGGAAAATGAATGTCAGGTTTGGCTGTGTGTATCTCGTTTGCATGAAGTGTGGCAAACTGGATAACTGGACCACCCAGGACACTCTAAATTGGCCCTAGGTGTGAGTGTATGTGCGAGTGTGTGAAACAGATAAACTACCATGGCAGGGCTAACCACCTGCCAGTGTAAACCTCAGCTCTAGATGATTGTCACTGTTGAAGTGACACCCGACCCCATGTGCAAAAATGAGAAAAGGGGATGTGGATGTATGGATGGATGGATGGATGGATGGACATTCAGTTAATTCTGTTGGGCACTGCACAGACCCAGTAAGAGATATTGAGAAGTGGTTAACACAATGATAAGTAAATTAGGGAATGGCAGCAGGTGTAAGTGTAGGGCTGGAATACACATGGCCCTGGGTTCTAGTACAGGATTTGCAACCTTTTTTGTTACTGTTGTGACAGAGCAGTTTATAGCAATGATCTGAAAAATAGACTAGCATTATTTCAACATTCTTGTGGCAACAGGTACAAGTGTAGGACTGCCATGCATATGGTCCTGCGTTCTAATACAGGATATTTAATACATTTTACTGTTGTTCCACTTCCCATTATATTCACTATCACTTCTAACACTTTACATAGTGGTGCTGATATTTATTATATGTATGAGGGATGAAACATCATTATTGTGTTTTCAGATGTATGACTGAGGGCATACTGTCTACTATATATTTTTGCAAATATAATTCTGCTATATGGACTTTCATAACCTTCAGAATTACCTAAGACACATACCCAACTGGATATATATATATCCCATAACCTTGTCAGGTTAAAGGTAACAAATCAATGCCGTGGAAGAAAATGTATTGCCCTTCTGTCTAGGTTTAAATCCCACAGTGTAAACATCAATTTTCTCAGTGTAAAAAGGCAAAAAAACAAATGTGTCAGGTCATTACATTTATGCTTCCAGTGCATGTCTGCAAACCTAACTCTCCTAACAGTTACCTTCCATTTTCCAAAATATATATATTTCCAGGCTACATCAGTAGACACCACTCAAACTAAGGCCAAGAGTCAGATTAACCTTCCAGTTGCAATTATTTAATTCCTCCCTGCTTGGCACTGCCGCTCTCCACTTAACATCACACAAATGCTTCTGCCATCATTCTTTGAGTTTGCTCAATACCAGTTAAAGTGATAGCTGGAACTGGGCAGGAAAGTATCAATCTCCGTTTCTCTAGTTCAGCTGGTAGACATGGCTGGGGTTAGAGGGGAAGATGGCAGGTTTAGGGCACAGAGGTGGGGTGTCCAGGAGTCCAGGATATTTATTGGACTCCTGGTAAAGCACCATAGCCAAAGGCTTCTTCAGGGTGACTATTCTGTCTTCAAGTACAAGTCTGAGTAGAATAGTTTGGCTCAGGCTGTATCCAGTGGCACTGGTATCCCACACACTGAAGAACAATGTAGGCATCATTTTAATGACCTACACATGAGGAAAAGGAATACTCTCAACCATTAGTTGGAGGAATTTCAGACTACAGACAATCACAGCTGTGTTTTTTATGGGTTATCAAAATGTCTCCATGTCATCCATGTGCACCACATTACTAAATGCTACACAGCACAGCAAGGTAGGCCAGACACAATGAATCCAACCCCCACTCCATTTCCTTCAGCATCAATGTCCAGCATATCTGGAAGCCAACCTGGCAGCACTGCCTCTGCTGCCCCTGCACTACTAGTGCCCTCTGGTAATACTGCTGTGGAAGCTGGCACAGGAGTACCCTCCAGGAGCAGTGGCAGAGTTGGTGATTTCATCACCACATTGAGTTTTCAGGGATGGTGTGTAGGGTCGTGTGCTTCCACATTGCTGTACAACTATGCTGGATGAAGAGGCTGCTCTGCCTCATGCTCTGTAGGGGAGGAGGAGGAGACATCAGGCACTCTAGCTACCATCAAAGTAAGGTGACTGTGATGACAATCCAGTGGATGAGGACTTGATTCTCATTGTCTCCAAGCTAGATTTGCATGAGCCTGCATTGTTCCGTCCATCACCCCAGTCATGGTGTCCCTAATCTTTTTGTGTCCATCATCATCCCTGTCTCTTGTCTTATTTGTCTTGTATGTTTGCATTTGCTTCCTCACCTACCCAGCCTACTACGCCCAGACATACCTATGTCCCTTACCCATCAGTCCTCTCTTACTGAATTATAAAAAGATGGGCACCTGTCCCAAAAAAATTGTCCCATGCATAGCTCTGCATTTCACACACATGCCTTTTTGACACACTTGATTTGGCCTTATTGGTTATACAACATGATTGGTTGTTGTCACCCCTCTTTGGGGAGGTGACAGTCCAAATTCAGTATATATTCTGCACATATTTTCAGTTAACATTGTTAAAGAAATGGATAGCTATGATTCTTTCTGCTTATATTCTCCCCCACAAGCAGGTCCCCAACAACACCATTGAACATAACAGCAAATAATGGCACAATCATTTCCCCAGAAGCCCAAACCAAACTATTAGGTATCATAGTGGATAACAACCTCAGGTTTGACAAACACATAAATCAAACCATAAAAACAGTCAATAAAAAACTCGGGTCACTATATAGGATCAAATCATTCCTCACCCCACCAGCTAGAACCGTAATTGCCCAATTTCAACTACTATTTACCCTTCTCTATGCCTCACCTTTCTTCTCCAACCTGAACAAATCATATCTTAATAAACTAGCAACCTGCTATAACCAGATTGCTAGATTTGCTGCTGACACACCATACCGGACCCACCACTGCATCAGTCTAAACCTCTTAGGATGGATGGAACTTCCCAACTTACTATAGGTCAGTTGGCTCATAGTAACACATAAAGTTCTCTACTGCCCAGAAAAAACTCCAGCATTACAAAATATAATCACCCCCTACAACAACAATCGCCCACTCCAATCCTCCACCACACTATTGGTTCAAACGGTCAAAGCAAACCACTCTGCTGGTGACTCACTATTTTCCAACTCTGTTGGTAAAACATGGAACTGTGTACCAACTGACCTGACATTAAAACCACCCTTAGCCATATTCAAAAAGAAACTAAAGAGTCACCTCAAATCGCACAGGTTATACCCATGCTCTAGACCCAACTCGGATTTCTCTCTACATCACTATGTCATGCCCCATCTTAAATTTACTAGCTTCATACCAAATAGGTCTAGTCCTTTTCCTCAGTCTTAGTGAGTACAGTCCTATAACAAGAAGGGAACCTGAATTATCTGCTAATCTTTATATCTTTAGCCAGAATGTCAAGATACAAAATATTTCTACCCAGTATTTGTAACTGATCAAGTCAGAATATGTATGTAACTTAACCACTGTAAGCAATGTAACTACTGTATGTATGTAACTACTGTAAGTATGTAACTACTGTATGTATGTAACTACTTAATGTATATAACTACTGTATGTATGTAACTAATGTATGTATGTAACTACTGTATGTATGTAACTACTGTTGTTATAGATGCACAAATGAATGTATGCAGCTACTTTTTTTTAAATTGTCTCTTTGTGTTGTTTTACTGTTAACCTCGGAGCTTTTCTCCCCAGGCCTCTGCTGAAAATGGACATATATGCAGTCGAACTATCCCAGTCAACAAATGTAAAATAAAATAAATAAAAATAAAATAACTATGATTCTTTCATACTTCCCTTCTGCACAGTCGTGTACTGCTTTCCCTTTGTTCTTGCCCCTGCTTGCTCCTCATTTCACCACTTTCATATCTACCCCATTTTAAGACCTTTAATCTGGTCAAAAAATAGAGTCACACACACCATACATACAATAAATAGAAGAAAAAGCAATGGATTCCCTTCACATTTTGGCATGTGTGTTTGGGTGGAGGTGCACATCACGCACCAATGGTCAGCAATGGTGAGTGGTGGTACAATGCTGTGCGTACCTGCATACAATGATGCGTAAGTCCACTGCACTATGCCAACACACAGCAACACACGTACTATAAAGAATTGGTGTCACTGCTTTATCAATGTTTATTTAAAAGTCTTTAAAAGTATTTGCCACACCTGGATTCAAACCCAGTATCATGTGGGCTCAAAAAGAAACGTGTCAATGCATTCAAACCTGCTGGCACCAAGTCAGTTAAACAGAAGGTGTGTTTCATAGACTTAGTCCTGACTCTCAGACTTTAGTTATGCTGCTCATGTTTGCATACTGCTTAACTATACACAAACAGGAAAAGTATTGGAAATGCGTATCCTTAATGTAAAAACACTTTGACAACCATCACAACAACCTGCTGCTTGCTGCACTATGGAAAAGTAAATATTATTATGTATTATTGCTATTTACTGTCCATTTCCTGTCTATGACATGAAATTACATGTAGATACATAACAAACTGAAGGCCCTATCTAACAATATGTCATGCATTTACAATACAACCATGTGTTGGTTCTCCCCAAGCACTGCAACCCTGGTGTCTTAGTACTTTTTTCACACATATATCACCTACACTGCAGAAATTAATATCAAATGTGTGATATGCAATGCACATCAAACATGCATACCTCTTAACTGTACTGAATTTATTGTTATTTACCAGTTTTGAGGGCAAAATAATGGTGTGCCATGAATTCCTAAGCAGCCTCTTCAATTCCCTTTTTTTTTTTTGAAATTTTTTTTTAGTTGAAGTTGTTGCTGATGCCATCACATGTATGCATGTGTACAATGAAGTCAGCTTCGTGAGGCAGACTGCCAGGTGGTTGGAATTCAGCTCAGAGCTTAGACTCTGTATGTTTACCATTTTAGGTACATTCATGCGTTGAATGTTCCCATTTTGGATTTAGAATAACAGAGATGGGCAGGCAGCACAGCAGCAGGCAACAGCAGCACATAACAAGTGGAGCTGATGTCTCCTACAGCTGATAGATCTCCTCAAAGAAGTCATTGAGGGCATGCATAATGACAACACTGTCATCCTGTGGAACTTGACCAGCCCAAGGCATTTGACACAAATCCACACTGAGGAATTCAATTCACACTGTTAGATATGGCCATAAACAGTTATATCACAAAGTGGGTAGACCAGTGTATCACATACGTGGCATCTCATATTGTTGAAATGTGAGCAGTGACCTATATCTCAGGTCCAATGACCAGGTCCATACATCACGGCTATCTCTTAGGCCCTGTCCATTATTGAAGTGATGGACATCACAGATGACATACACATCCTGTGTCCAAACAGCTGACTGATGGACTACAGATTGTGGGGAATCACTGACTCCAACTGTGACATTAGTATAATATAGACAGCATCAGCACACACCAAAGATTGTTGCCACAGCCATGACAACACCTGCAATGACAAGGAAATATGGGGGGATTTGATACATCAGGAAAACAAACACACAACCCAAGTATAATGTGGACATCACACCATTTAATCAGACCAATAGGTATGTAACCTGTGTCTTGGGGTAGATGGGAAGTTGAACATCTACCAGCATGTGGTCACAGTGCTGACTATTCTGTTGTATGTGACACAACTTCAGAGTATGTGAAGGACATCTACATCAGAGTCATAATATCTCCATAGTTTCCAGCCTTCATCACAGCAGGAACTGAGTACAGTTCACCCATCTTCATGTACCTCACTGCATATATTCCACTGATGTGCAACTGAACTGTACAACCTTTGTCACAGTGAGCTGTCACATAGCTTATTGACCATATCTAGGTATTCTTTTTGTAACATAAACATTATTGTATGATGGTGTGGAACCCCCATCAAGTTATTACACCAGATACATGTATGCTGCTTGTTCTGGTGATGCAGACAGCAGTACATACCTAGGTGGTTGACAACATTAATGTCATGGATAAAATTTGTAATAGTGTGGATTGTGCTCTCTCTCTCTCTTTCTCTCTCTCTCTCTCTCTCTCTCTATATATATATATATGTATATATATATATATATATATATATATATGTGTGTGTGTGTGTGTATAGGGTCTATATTAGAACATCAAAGTTTTAAAACTTTGACTGTTCTAATATCAAACCCTATTCAGTGAAAGCTGAAAACATCGAACATACAGAACAGCAAATTTTTTCCCTAGGAAACACATACACACATACACACAACACAAGCACACCAAACAGCAATCCACACACATATACCTAAAATCTTACACCTAACCCTACACTAAACTATACACACACCACTAACTATCCACTTACCTTAACACAAACCCTAACTCTAATGTCTGTCACTATCACACACTCACGTCACCCGTGCCCTAACCCTAACTCACCTACCCCACCCAAACCCTCATGTCCACACAATCGCACACTTACCTGACCCACACCCTAACCCTAAATCACCTAACCCGCCCTAACCCTCACGTCCACACAATTGCCCACATACCTAACCCGTGCCCTAACCCTAACTCACCTAACCTGCCCTAACCCTCACGTCCACACAATCACACACATACCTAACCCGCACCCTAACCCTAACTAACCTCTCAATTGCACACTTACCTGAACCTGACCCATAACTTTCCACCACAGTGCTGAAAATATCGAAGCAACAGAAACGGACAACCGAATTCTTTCCCTAGGAAAAAATTTGGTTTTCTGTTGCTTCGATATTTTCAGCTGAATAGGGTTCGATATTAGAACATTCGAAGTTTTGAAACTTCGATGTTCTAATATAGACCCTATATATATATATATATATATATATATATATATATATATATATATATATATATATATATATATATATATATACGTACCATGCACACCAATCAACTAGCCTGTATTGCTCATAAATTTTGTATACAAGTATAGCAGTGTCCCCCTCCAAACACCTCCAGCAGATGTTATAGTGCCAGGACAGTGTGTGTGGTTACACTAATAGAATGTGGATGTATCATAATAGTTGTTAAAATGTGTGTGTGTGTGTGTGTGTGTGTGTGTGTGTGTGTGTGTGTGTGTGTGTGTGTCGGTACAGACTCATCTCTTATTACTTTAAAATACTTGTGTTATGTCAGAGGCTGGTAGTATTATTCTGATATTGTCCATGACTGTGGTTGCTTCTTTTAATGTTGTCCATGAGCCTTTACCTGTGTCCAACTTGCTGGAGACCTCTGCTGAGACTGCACTCATATTAAGACAAATCAATATGCACAGCTTCACAATATGCACCGTACCCCAATTGTATGTCAGATCCCTAATAGATACTCTCTGCATTATTCATGTAAGGATGCTTATCTCACACAGACATCCTCCCCATTGTTATGTTATCTTGTGTGATGATCACATAATACACTTTTTGTGCTGTGCAGTCCCTACTGCATCATATAGATATGTGATTGGTGTTGCTGCTACAACCATCTTTCATTGACATGCCCTCATCTGCTGTACATTAGGTTGTTTCACCTGTCCTCTTTTCCTCTGTTCATTCCTACAATTCATCTGTGTCCCTGTTTAATACACACACTTCCTCTGAGTTATTATTTTACATGGCAGTCCATATACCATCACAGATCATTTAGACAACTTCTGTACAGAATGCTAGCAATGGGATGTCCACAGTACTCTACACTGTAGATACAATGTCCTGTACTGTGTCTGGAACATATACTTAACATCCATACCTCTCAAATGTCCAGATTATCACAGAATGTCCAGATGTGTTCCTTATCAAATTTGTGGCTTTCCGCCACATCATTAGGATGATGTCAGGACTGATGTCACTCAATATTACATACATTTGAGTTTCATACTTCAAATCCTTCAGAACATGTAGCTTAACAGAAACCCCTATGTAGATCATAGTGAATGTGCTGTAGCTTTAAGAAGCATGTCAATGGCTGAGTGTGCACATATAAATACAGGGCACATGCTGCTCCTAGTGCCATTTTTGAGAGTGCAGCCAGAGAGTGAGCACGTATGATTGCAGTTGTTAGTTTGTATATAAGTTACTTAAGTTAAAGTCAGTAAACTTCTATCAGGATGTTTGTGCATATAATAAAGCTGCTTGAACAGAACCCATGAAAACTCTTTTATTGTGTCCAAAGTAGGAGAGTGACATGGTGTCAGAACTGGGATTCCAAAGAATGATATTCAGACCCATGAGGTGCAGAGATGACAGTGAAGGTAAAGTAAGAGAAATGAGCACGAAAAAGAGCCAGAAAAGAATTAAAGGTAATGAGAATTTACACAAACTGTTTATTTTATAAAAAAAAGATATAGCGGAGCATTACAAGGGCATAGATAACATTATTAAATAAGTAAGAGGCACAAAAGGTTTATTAACTAAAGAGAAATGTTTAAAATTGAGATATTTGACAAAATGATTTTCAGAAAAGCAAAATGAGTATGTTTAAATCAAAACTGGCATGTTTAGAGTAAAACGAGCACAAGAAAACTACAATGGGCATGAAAAGACATTAAACAAGCAAAACGAATATAATAAGGTCAAAGAAAAGAAAGAAAAAAAGAGACACATTAAGCATAAATATAACAAGGCAACTGCCCCGGGATTCATGAAGCTCGGCGCAAGGACGGCGTTAGCCTTACCCCGACTATGCAGCGTAGAGATGGCACAGTAGCACCACATGCATATTAATGAAGTCATGATGCCTCAACGTCCACATGCACAGGAAACGTGTGCGAGTGCAGGGGGCGTGTCTAAGCACTGCACGGAGGCGTGAACATGTCGGCTGCAGACGCGCAACCTAAAATGCTGACTAGTACAGCCTGCCTCTAATAGTAATCACTCCTGTCAGTGTCCATGGATACTGAAATGTATGCAAAGCATACAAGACAGTTTCCCGAACACCAAAATAAAAAGTAAACACAAAGGCATGTAGCTGAATAGTGAGCCCCCATCCCTTGAACAAATGACATTTAAAACCCCGTGCCCGTATTCCATTGTAGTGTTGATTGTTATACCAAGTGGAAGTGAAATACAGAGTGTTTGCAAGCCGCTGCCCTTTGCTAAACCTAGCCCAATGGTTAGGGTTACCACCTGTCCCACTTTGTGAGGGACAGGCCCTTTCTGAGCAGTCGTGTCCTTACCACAAATATTAAAAATGGCAAATGTCCTGTGATTGTAGGACATAATTATGTCCCATATTTTATGTAATAGTTCCATAAAATAGTTATTTCTGTATCTAAAATACCTACATGTTACAAGAAACAGAAAAAGCAACTAAACTGCTACAAGAAAAAGCTGTCACTTAGGCATAAAAGTAAAGCACTATCCTTTGTACTGACCATGGGTATGTGCCGGCCTGTAAAATCTGATGTGTGTCCCGAAAATGTCCCATTTTGGCCAATTGAAAAGGTGGCAATCCTACCAATGGTCAGAGCATTTGCTCAATAACTGCCCATTCATGTTCCAAGTTGTCCTTGACTGGATGGCCCAAAGATGAATAGGTATTACCTGAGTCTACCTACCATGTCATGAAAGATAAGTATTTGCATGTACCTATGTGCATAAAGTACACCATGTGGAAGATCAAATATCCTAGGGTTGTCCTCACAACCATATTGGTACCAGAGATATGTAGAGTACGCAATGTGTTCTGTTGTCTGTGCCATGGGCCATCAACCAGAGAAGGGATGGATGGTGTGTGTGGAATATGGGGTGGGGTGACGGGTAATGTAATAATTCGCCAAGGGGAGACTGGGTCAGATGTACAATAGGTGAACTGGAGGTGTACGAGGGAGCAGTGGGTGAATCAGAAAGTAAACCAAAGAACATACATTCACATCTGCATACACCCTGATAGGCCATACTGCAGAACACAATCCCACAAACATATGAACATTAAAATGTGCTATACACATGTACAGAAACGTTACTGGCTCACACCCACATAATGGTCTGGCCTGAACTGAGCCATCCAACCCCAATACACCTGGATACATAATTGAATACCCATCAACCCCTCCACAGCACACCACCCCCCCCTTGCTGAACATCCACCAAAACCACCCATACTCAGGCTGCTAGCTTGGCGCAGCCATATCTGCACTTAGTGCCCCCTACCCATATCTAGTAGGCAGTCTCACCCTAGGCAGTCTCAGGCTTTCAAACTTGGTATCCCTTGCATGTATAACCCTCCCTCATTTTTGGAAATCCAAAAGAATGGGAGCTATTGGTGTCCAAAATATTTGGCCATCCCTCATG